>NW_026014021.1:0-35355 GCF_020379485.1 Brassica napus | reverse complement strand
TTCCATAGCATCCATCGTTGTTACAAAGATACTCATTTTAAAAAATGGTAGATTAATTTCCGTAGGAAAGAACAGTCTCGATCAAATAAGGGAGGAGACTCAAACTTATCCTTAAAAATCTAACTCTACGATTAGGAAAATATCACCTGCCTAATAATGCATTTATCTACTCCTTCAGCCCTAAGATATTTTGGCCGGAAACATCCCACAACATTATTTTATAAAACCATTAATCTACTAATCACATGTTATGATATACGTAAGATATTTTTACCCCATTTTATAAAACCATATAAAAGTTATACGAATTTAAGAGTCAGTCATTATGTCAAATAATATTAGAAAGTGGCATAGCAATTTGTATCATCGTACAAAGAAATAGTTACAAACTTTTACTATGGAACATATAAAATATTATATTATATGCTACAGTTTATTAGAAAATGATCTACAATATATAATAGTAACGGTAACTAAAGATAGAGTCGTTTGAAAATTACGTAACTAAATACTGCCCAGATATGGAAAAATCACATGCTTTCTCCGTTAATTTTTACAGATAAATTTTATTTTTGTTGTGTTTGTTAGTTTTTTCCGTTAAAATTTTCACTAGAAGGTAGTGAGCAAAGTGGATTTTGAGGATTACTGGAAAAGACAAAAAGAGGTAAAGTTGAAAAAGAAAGGGGGACAAAGCTTATAATTATTTGTTGGCATTTTTATAAATGACAAACGATATTTTATTTCACTGAAAACCATCAAGATAATTAATAATGTCAAATTAATTTTATTTAAGAAATAGAAAATGGAGAAAATCAAAATAAATAAGTCAAAAGACAAATTAATTCAATACAACGAGGTGACCACACGTTGTGTTGGAGCAACCTAATTGCTATGGCTAAATTCTAACTAAGTCTAAGGAACCATAAAATCAAAGATGTCGAATGGAGTACATGACCAGTTTTATCGCAAACCAAGCAGCAATTTCAGATTCACCATGTTAATTATGAAGTGAGTTGATGAGTTACTAATAAAGTCGTTTAACTAATAACAGCTAAATCCATTAAAGTAAATGGAAACATAACCATGATCATTACAAGCTATTAGCTATGTATATAAACAAAGTAAGAGATAGAGAAGACTATGACACTGAATTCTCTGCAGACACTTTACTCTATGTTTGTTTGTTTTCTTATCTTAATTTTGTAATAAGGGCTATAATCATCAATGCTAAAATAAACATTTTTATATATATTCACAATTAACTGGGGTCACAACTAAATAACTACAAAGGATCAAGGATCTACGCTGTGGATCTCAATTATGTGTTGAATAGATTCAAAAGTAATAGTACCATATAAGATAGAGCCTTGAAAATTACAACAACTAGTTAAAGACTATCCAGATTGGATATGGTAACAATTGCAATTTCTTTTCATTTGAAATTGGGAGATTTTTTTATTTTTTTGGTTTTCTTGAATTTTGTTCCTTTGTTATTGCCGAAAAATTGTAACAAGTAGGAAATAATGGCATTAAGAAAGATAAAAGAAGGTAATTTCACGTGTTGTGTTCGGCTAACAGCCTAACACTAGCCCAAACTCACGCATACAAGCCCATAGCAGGAATAGTTGAAGATTTTGATTACAATACAATTTTCTTTTCATCCTCATCTATTTTGCTTTGCCACTAACGTAATTTTCAATAGTTAGCTTTCAGGTGCTTTTTTCAACTTATAAGAAGAAATAATGAGCTCACATTAGTTGACTTGGTAACCTATTCTTAAAACATGAGAATGAAACAGGTTCGGACTTGCTTATACTAGTGATATTGAATCTCATCAATAACTTAAAACTTTTGCGTACCACCACCACCACGTACAGAATACAAGGTTGTGTTTTGGCAGTCATAAATTGGAACGTCCGCAGGTCCAGTTATATGGGCTCTAATGGGCCCAGTACAGCTTATAATTAAAATGGTATATTAATTTAGAGACAATAAGAAATGAATGCAAGTGAGTAGACCATGTGAAGCAGCAGCAGCGACAGGTCCTGAGGTCACACTCACCGCAAATGCTTACAGAGTTTCACATGCAATGCTTCTGCCCATTTATTTTTCTTTATTGCACACTTTATTATCATTACCCCACACCACACCACTTTCTACTTAATGTTTTCATTTAATTCATTCGTTCCTATTCTTCATGTGAGTTGGATTTTCTTGCATTAAATTTTTCTTTGATATATCCCCAAATGTATATATTTATCCCTAGAATATTTTTTTTTTCAGAAACAAACTCAAGTGAATAGATTCTATGTTATGTATTATGTAATTATAGTATATAATATGTTAGTAGTAAATAAGTTTCCATGATTCTAATAAATGTACAACTGTATCCGTATGGTATGTCGATTTAGGTGATACAATATTTACTTACCTCTCTAGTGCCATTTTATCCATCTTTTGAAGCTATATAAGCTCTGTAGCCTGATCAAAAATGTAACGTTTGTATAGTAGATATGAGGTTTAAACTCCTTTAACATATTTTTTTGGTATTGATATGGATACAACTCACAGAAAACAGTTATAATGTAAGTAGAGGAGGTCGTGATAATAATCAATCATAAAGTACCGAACGTAGCACACATTTATGTTTTTCTTCAGTGCATAATCATAAAATATAATAAGGTCTAATAAACGAAGATTACATAAAATCAGTTTTTCAAACAAGCCCTCAAAGGTTTGCCGCAAAGACAGTCGTTGTACATAAACGACGCCGCTTCAAGGTGACTGAACGGAGACCCCACCGGAATCCTCCCGCAGAGATGGTTATGGCTAAGATCCAAATGACCAATAAACGACGCACCAGAAATTGATCTCGGGATTGGTCCCTTGAGATTGTTATAAGACAATCAAGTACAGTGAAGTAAGACCTTGGTCCGAACCCTTCCGGTATCTTCCCTTGCAACATGTTCCTGCTCAAATTCAAGTTCATCACCGATGACGTCATCAGAGTTTGTGGTATCTCACGGAGAATTTGTTTCCGTCGAGGTTAAGCGTAGCGCGAGAACCGCCATACGGCCTAGGGACGCTGGAATCGGGCCCGTATAGTTGGTTACCTGAGAGATCAACGTCCGCTAACCGGTAAATCCGGGTTAGTGATTCGGGAATTCGACCGGTTATCCGGTTCCCGCTTAGCAATGCGCGGCTGAGCATGGTTAACCGGCCGAAGTCCGGCGGGATTACGCCGGAGATGAGGTTGTTACGGAGGTCTAAGTGCATTAAGCTAGAGAAAGGTTGGTTAACGATTTTGGAATTGAACCGGATATCCGGTTATCCGCGACGTTTAAAACAGCTAACCGGTGTGTGTAACCTTCCGATGTCGTTTGGTATCCCGCCGGAGATTTGGTTTCCGATGAGATCGAGCGTACGGAGGAAAGGGAGACGTGTGATGCAGGTGGGGGAATCTCGCCGGAGATACCTTTCCAATCGGCGATGGTGATGGCGGAGAGACGAGCGAGGTCGCAGATAGCGGGAGAGATGTGTCCGGTCATGTAACCGGTTCGGTGAGCTCGCTCGAAGATGGGGTCTTCTGACTCGCCGCGGAGGTTGATGTCGGCGACTCGGTGAGTGAGCGAGTCGCAGCTAACGCCGTACCAGTTGTGGCAGCAGTCTTGGCCGGTCCATGAGTTGAAAATGCCGAGGTATGGCTCGTGGAGTGCTGCACGGAAAGCTAGAAGTGCACGGCGGTCTGAAGGCGGACAGCATGTTGCGGTTGAGACTAGAAGGAGGAGGAGTGATACGAAGACGTTGAGCTTCATTGTTCGAGATTCTCTTTTGTCACAGTGTTGGGAATTGGGACTTGATGTGTGAGTGTAGAAGATAAACGTATGGGCATATAAATAGCGAATAATAATAAATAACGAATTTAAAAATAAATATTATAAACAAAGAGAAAGGACAATACTTGGCAAAAAACATTAAATATTATTTTTACATAGTTATTAGATAATATAGTTCGGTTTGGTTTATATGATTAGACATTTTGGACTCGAAACAACAATAATGGTGTGTTCGTGTAATCTTCATTAATCATTAAAATTCTACATTAAATAGTCAACATAAAATGCAAATTCATGTTAGATTTAATACTATACACCGAAATACCAACATTGTTATGAATATAATGGTACTTAAACCGAAACTAATAAATTGGTGATTCAGAAAATGTAAGTGATTTAGGGGGGTTAGTGGGACTTAGATTTCAATAGAGTTTGTTGATTTAAAAGTTGAGAGATTTGTTAAATTTGGAAAGAGATGTAGAGAATTTTGTATATGTGAAAATCTATGAAAATAAAGTAATGTAATGATTCTAAGAATTCAAGGTAAACATGTAGTATTCTCAAAATCTTAATTTGTGAGTTAAAATGATAAGAATTCAACTCCCAATAACACTTACTTTAATAGATTTGTAGAATCATTAAAATCTAAACTTTTTGAATAACAAATGATTTTGTATAGAGTTATAGAATCATCAAACCAATAACAATAGATTTCAATGAGAATATGAGAATCTATAAACCAATAACACTAGACTTAGAAATTCTAAGACTCATTATAAATCTCATCCCCACTTAACACCCCCTTAATATTTGCAAAATTGGTGATAACTTTCTTAACATGTGGCTTTTTTAATGAATAACATGGATTAAATGGTTCGTAATACTAGTTATGTGGACACAAATATGTAGAAACCACACACACATGGATTAGAGTTTGAAGCACATTCATTAGATATCAATAGGGAAGCTTGCGGACAAACTAAGATAGAGACAGGAACTGGAAGTGGGGGAGAGTTTCCATGCAAATAATTGAAGCTACGATTAGATTTTCCGATGAGACTTGCCGGCTAGATAAGATTCGTCTACAATTAATCAAAAGTCACCATGATGCCACGTTGCCATGTCCTTGCATTTTAATCGTTTTTCTTTCATAAGCATTCTTCTACGCATCTTCCGAATCGCATATAATTGTAGTTACGTTGAATAAAATGTCACGATAGAAAGAGAAAAAAAAAGAAATTTACGATACTTTGTCCGTCCGCACATCTAGTTCAGCACCGACGGTTTTGTATAGAACCACAGGGTACATAAACAAAGAGACATAACTGCGATACATTTTTCTTGTTCTTGGCAATTGGCAATGGCATTCATAAATGATTAATATGAGACATATTATTACTCCATTAGGAATTTGTAGAAATGAGTTTAATATTCATGTTTGAATTCGCTGTTTGTTGCCACATCAGTACTACCTTTGACTATTTTACTTGTTGAGTTTATCAAAGTTTGTAGGATAGGTTTTTGCGGGTATTTTACGTGTTAAAAGACTCAAAACATTACAGTTATTGTTTCTGGTTATAATCATCCACGAACTCCAAGCCTTGGTTGGTGATAAAATTGTGAAGATAATACTTTTATATAGAAAGGGTATCTTTCTGAAAAAAAAAACAATGTAATAAGATAGTCTTGAGTTAAACTTATAAATTTCGAAGTTTGAAATTTACAATTATTAAATAATAGAAAAATTATTTGTGAATAATTTTTTCATAAGTTTTATCTTTGTAAGATAGAGATAATAGTAAAATAGTTTAATACTCCCTCTATTTCAAAATACTTGATGTTTTAAATATGAATACACAAGAATTAATGAATAGTTTTTTTTCTTAAAAAGTAACATTAAAAATATAAAGTAAAACTAATTCAACCAATCATAAAAACCACTATAAAACATTATTGGTGACACAGTTTGTAAAACTAAAACTAATATAAAAATATCAAAACATCAAATATTTTTAAAACATTTTAAACTCTCCAAAACATCATTTATTTTGAAAGGGAAGGAGTATATATCAACTTTAAACTCCAGTTCTAAAACGTAACTTTTAAGCCCATAAAATCTAAACAAAGTGATGTGTTTTTTAACTTTTAAACCCATAAAAACTTAACTTTTAACTTTTATTTTCAACATATAAGCTTAGCTTTTAAACCCTAAAACTTTACTGAACTTTTCTTTCTCATCGCATAAAAATAAACTTTCAACTTTTCTTCTAGCACTTAATTTTAAACACACAGAAACTTGTAAATCCTAAAATATAAACAAACTGATGTGTTTCGTGAGCTTTTAAAATTCAGAAAAAAAAGAGTATACTTTTCTAAGACCTTTGATCCAATTGTCCATAAATCAACCGGATGATTTTCGTGGACAAATGTAGCAAAAGAGAACCGAATACTAAATTGAACTGGGCCTTTGGCCCATTTCTTCCTTAGAAATGGATGCTCATTAACCTTTCCTGGCTTAATGCAAAGACAAACCATGAGGATACACACAAAAATGTCTGTGTCAAGACTTGAAAGCTCTCAATTGTCTTTTACAACATAGGCTTAGACAAAACAAACATCTTCATGCTCAGTCTCAGAGCAATTGATTTCTTCTCTACTTACTTTTAAGATCTAACACAATTGACGTAAGAGACAGAGTGAACAAACCAGAAACAGAGATTAAAAATACTCCATTTGCTAAGAATCAGAGGACTCTGCTTCATTGCTCCACCAGAAGCTAACCGAGAAACTCATTGTTAAAGACCTGACATAGTGCCACCATTTGGAGGGATGTACAGCATTTCGCCTTCCTCTAGGATACAATCCATAAACTCTAGCTCCACCACCTTTGGAAACTCGTTCTTGTCGATGTTGTCAAGATCAACCTTCAACCAAAGTTTGAAACCACCCCGTTTGGACACAAGGATCAAGTCGACTCAGCTTCCGTTTAAACACAGTATCAGATTTGAATATAGGATTAGAAAACTTACCTGGCTAGAGTTGCAAAGCATTGTCTCAGAATAAGGGTAAAGTTCGTCTTGCAATGAGGATGGGTAAAGCCTTATATACTTCTTGCCAACAACCTGAAGAACAGATGATATCAAACATTAAATAGGAGAATGAAAAGAAAAAATTAAATAAATTTTCCGGGGTGAAACGATAAGTTTGGTTAGTCAAACTAAGAGTTTAGTTTTTGTTCAGACATCAGGCTTCAATCCAGCGAGATGATCAGGCTTTCTTATGCAAGAACATCAAAGAAGAAGAAGCTCGTTAATCACTTACAGAACGTATACATTGGGGACAAGCGTATAAAGAGAGAGGAGCAGCACAGACAAGAAGCCATGTTCATTTATGGAAAAAGATCTGAAGCCATAAATACCTGAGCAAGTATATTATGATGTGGATCATGGTGTAAGGGAGTAACTGTCCCAGCCGGACCAAACCACGCATTAAGAGATTGGAGATCCCCTCCACCGACAAAACAGTAATCAGGAATACATATATCATCTCTCAGTTCATTTATCTGCCCACCCAGTCATGTTAAACCAATAAGCCATAGCTTCAAGTAATCAGTATATGATGATGATGCACAACACGTATACATGATACCTGATCAAACAACGGATGCTGAGCAAGATAAGTAGGCTCCACGGAGGTGGATCTATTGGTCCTCATCCGTTCAAGGAACTTGGAAAACGTCACAAGCTCTTGCTTCCAATCTGAACACAAATAGTTTTTCCCCACCTGTATAGCATTTCAAACTTCTAACAGCTTTCAGCTATTCTGATTCAGTCAAAACTCTAACTCAACACTCAAAAGCTAACTAAAAACATACAGAACAATACGAAGAAAGCGAAGAAACGATGAGTAAGTCACCTCGACGGGAACGGTACGGTTACCAGCAACAGAAGTGAGATAGTCCAAGTGGTTCCACTTGGTCCTAGCAGGCCAATGAGCCATACAATTGGTTATAACAACAGGTGTACCTGTCTGAAAATAATCACGCAGAAACCCCTCCATAGATAAGTCAGACCTCTTGTCTACTCTTCCACTAGTCAATGACCTCAAAGGTAGAATCTTTAGCACCTGCAAGTAAAGTTTTCAACAAACCCAACACTGTCAGTTCCCGACAAACTAAACTAATCCTACCAAAATGTTAACAAGATCTGAGCTTTTTACCTCATTGACGTCGACGGGAACTTCAGGGACAAGTTTCTCACCTTGAAATCTCCGAGGCTCTTAGCCTTCTTACGAGCTTCAGAGGAGACCAAGAGCACAGAGTCGTGGAGGTCCTTGCGGAGAAGCGTCCCCCCATGATGAGACCCATATCGAGCGCGCCGAGGGCTTCCCCAAACTCGCCGGCGGCGAAATGGAACTTGGCCACGTGGAGACACGCCATCGAGTAAGCGTCGCGCCACACGGGGAGAACAGAGTGCCAGGGACCGGAGTGAAGCTGCTCCCAGGCCATATCACGCGCCGCCTCCGCCGCGCTTTGGTCGCCGGCGACTGCTAGCGCCGCCATGCGAGCATAGGCGTAACCGCCTTGAGCGGAGATCGACTGCAGCAGGGACTGCGACTCCGCGTCGAGGGTTGGAGTCGGGAGATGGAGGCTGTGGTTTGCCGGAGGAAGCGGCGGTGGGAGCTCCTGACATGGTTCGGGTCGGGTTTTGGTTTTGGGGGTTAAGTGAAGATATTTTGAGGTGAGAGTTGGGGAAAAGTGAGCTAAAAAGTGGAAAAGGGGAAGTGGGAAGATATTTGAGTGATGATTAGGATGTGAAGATATTTTGTATTTATCACTCTGCTCTTGTCAATTATTTAGGAGTAAACCCTCAAAAATCGTATTATTTATGCAATCATCCCTGATACTTTTTGTATTTACATTCCAAATATTTAATTTATCATAAATGCACCTTCCACATATAAACTAATTTTTATTTTAATCCTCTTATTTCATTTGTTTGACTAAATATTTATTAATAAAAATATATTAGTTTGACTAAAAACTTATTAGTGTTTATAGACCTAAGAGCACATCCAATGATGGAGATAGTCACTTTAGTTTCTTAATGATAAAAATAATCATATTTTATTAATAGTTTAGTTTTTATTTAATTTTTAAATTTAATAAAAACAGATATTCAATTAAAGAAAGACATTTGTAATGAAGAGTCTAAAAATGTCTTTTATAAAAACTTTTTCTAACACAAATATTTCCATTTTGATATTTTTTTTAAAATGCTCAAAAAAAATCTGCCGATAGAGATGTTCTAAATATCTGAATTTCAAACCTTAAATTTTTTTTTGGTAATAACTAAATATATTAATAGAAAAGAATTAGAAAATAAATTAAATGTAAAACATGAATTTCGTAAAAATTTATGGCAGTGTTAATAAAAAATACTATATATAATTATCATCATAAACATAAAGAATTATCAGATGTAAAATTGTATATATTTACTTTCTCGAATAAAATAATATGTCACTATTAAAAACTAATTTGTCTTTCTTAAAGTATTTATAGAACTAGAGTGTTCTTAACACACATCTTTGGCTTGCTAATATTTGTCTTTCAGTGTTACATACATGATTAGTAACAATATAAATAAGCTCCGTTTTACTTTTTGAAAGAAAAAAAAAACTCTTCACATTTGAAAAACTAAAAATTTAAATGTAGTTATTTATCACTAAGTCATGCTAAATATTTATGCTTGCGTTTACTTTGATACATTATTTATTTGTGGTGATACATTGATTAGTTCATTAAAATCTCGGTTATACTTTTTAAAAGTACATAAGGTCGGTCCAATGAAATAAATATCCGACAAATGCTCCAGAACTTTCCACGGTTGATAAAGAAAAAGCGGTTGATGATATGTCGCTTTCGCATTGGCCGGATCGTATGTGACGTGCACTAACTGGCACGTCATTTGTAGACACAAATACTATTTGCCTTTTTCATTTAGCTGATAGTCGACGTGGTGTTACAGTCAGCGCGACATCTGTACAACATGTTAATGATTTGGAATTTTATATAAAACAATTGCCTAGCGCAGAAGAAGAAAACAACTCCTATAGTTTTTGAGAATCAAATATCCATCTTCTCTCCTCTCCTAGTGAGAAAATTTTTCTCTTAAATCCTCTGATCTTCTTATCTCATCTTTATCTTTCAGAAGATTTAGAGTTTGATTTGTGGGAGTGAGAGTTAGATGTTTTGTTTGCCGGTTTCGGTTTTACCGTCCGGCTCTTGTCTCCGGTGGTGGATCAGTTCCTCCGATCATCGTCCGGCTCTGCCTCCGGGAAGCGACGACTCTCACAGCGTCGACTTCGTCGGCTTCTGTCTCCGGGAGACGATGTCTTCATGGAATCGTTCTCGCCGGCACCGCTCGATCTACGATTCAGTTCTTCGTTGTCCGACTGCCTCTCGCTCCAATCCTCTGTTGATTAGGATCGATTGTAGGCGTCGTTGTTTCTCTCTGAATTGTAGATCCACCAGTTTTGGCTTTCGGTTTGAGCCTCTGTGAAGATTGGTTCTTCTGTGGTTCGTCTTCGTCGTCGGCGGAGTTCCGTCGCCTCCTCTGGTTCCGGTGGAAGGAAGTGGTTCCTCGTCTTGACCCGTGTCTCATTGATCGCCGGGCGATCGTCCACGTGGAAGATGACGTGCCGTAGCTTGCTTCCTCGACGGTTTTCCTTTCTGTGTTGGGCCCGTGTGTTGGGTTTCTTTAATGTTAGTTGGGCTTCGTCTTGCTTTTTCGTTTTGGTTTGTTTAGGGCTTGGTCTTGTTGGGCTGAGTTTCTTTTAATAAAATTCCAGTGGACTAAAAAAAAAGAAGAAAACAACTCCAAAGATATTTATGATTAGGTGATAGTCGACGTGGCGCTATAGTCAATGCTTTTATGATATTTTTCCATAGATATTTTCTTTAGATACCTTTTGGCATTGGACTACAGGATACTTGCAACACTACACACACATTCAAATACACGCACATTCGATACACGTAGAATGTATCTATGCAAAGACTTAATGAGCCTTGCTCTATTTTGTTAAAGATTTAACCAAACCATTGTAGAAGGCAGAGGGCATCAATGCATCATGCATGAACTCAACAGTTTTTCAAAAAGACAATGAATCTTTCTATATTGAACTAGATATACAAAGTATCACTCTTTTAAGACTACTTAGGAGTTAGGACACGTTGAACGTATCTTATCCAAGACAACTAATCCATTTTGTTTAAATACGTAATCAAACCCATTGTAGAATGCAGAGGTTCCACATGAACTAGACACCTTTTCTAAAAAAGAATGGCTCTCTGTTGAACTAAATGTTGACAAATGGGCTTGTGCGTCGTCTATACATCATCTAGTTCAATAATACTCTCAAACTTAATTTATAACCAAAACGATTAGACAAAATGATCAATTAAGCAACAGACAAGAACTCATTGTTATAATTGAAAACAAGATAGATCGTAGTGTCAAAATCATCATCCGATCACTCCATAATTAATGTTTCTCAAAACACGTACAGGTGAAAGATATAATTATACATTACTATTAGAGATTATAATCTCTTTTGTATGAAGATGTAATTGAACAATATATGGATTCTGAAAGTATCTTTTTTTTTCTTTCTGAACACCTGATTCTAAAAGTATCTAGTTAGCTAACTTTTGATCATACAATCATTTCAAACGAGAGGAATAGTCATTATCAGCATTTGATAACTACCTTAACAATTATCAACATCAAACCCATGATAGTCATAAATAAAGTGATACATTGAACAATAACTAGAAAAAACACTACGAAAACCAAAGAAATTCTAATACAATTAGGAAAAACATTTGTAAATTGCAATCTCTAGCTATGGTTGGGGTCCGGAATCACGACAAGCAAAAATAAGCTGGATTATGTGCAAAAATGCACATCCAGCACATGACCCGTCTAGTGAAAACAATGTGATAGACATCTTCATGCATACTGATATTTATCAAACGACAATTTACATGATTTAGAAAGTAAGAAATGCAATACTCCATATTCAACCATCTCAATAACTCCACTATTTTTCTGTTAATAGTTTTAACCAAGTGATCTAGCCTAGTGGTAATTGGTAAAAGATTCACAGCTGTGAGTACCGCCTTGGGTTTGATTTCCCTTGACCACCTGGAGTGCTTTAAGTGGTAAAAAAACGCAGATACTGTGAGCTTTATAGTGATTAGTCATTGGTCTTAGAAAGTCTTTGGGATCACACTACGGTTATAAAAAACAAAAAAACTACAACACCAAATAAACGGTCAAGTTAAGACTCGAGCCCTTATCTCGGGTTCATACACACCTCGTTTTCGACGTCTACTCTCGTATTCTTAGGTCTTAGGTAACTCTTTCCTCGTTGTTAATGCAGGTTACACTAATCCTTTTATAGGCTTTTGCTCCAACATGATGTCTTTTTTTTTTTTTTTTTTTGCTAAACGCTCCAACATGATGTCTCAAAATTATATTAATAAAAAGTATTTATTAGAAACTTACTAAAGATTCTCTTATTCCAAACCAATCTATTATTATTAAAACTGAAATAGCTTTTGATACTGTTTGAAAATATAAATAACAATATAAATAAAAATTGTTTGGAAATATGATAATATTATTATTAATATTTTTTATTTTAACATTTAACTATTGTATTTACAATAAATTAAGTACTTTATTTTTGTATTTTTTATTTACAGATTCTGTCACTACATTTAAAATCAATTTAAATTACCAATTACAATTCTAAAGCTATCTAACATAATCGATATTCATATATTGACCATTATTAATATTGTATGAATTAACTAAATTGCATATAGTCAAATATAAAAAAATTGAGAGTTCAATTTTCAAGAAAAAAAAAATATAAAACTAATAATAATTCATAGAAAACTAATGCAAAAAATTAATTTTTAGTATGTTGTTTCATTTTAAAATAAATTAACAAAAAATAACAAGTTAATATATGAATAGTAAAATACATCAAATTTTATCAAGTTATAAATTTTTAATATAATATTATGTACAAATAAAAAAATTATTATCAAAATCTATATAATAAAATACTATATTCTACTCTATATGTAAATTACAAAACATAAAAAATATAAATGAGATTTTTTTTTAATAAAACTAGCAGTTTATGAGTTTACATTGAACAAAAGTTAAAACAAATACCTGCGTGGAGGCGCGGATCAAGTTCTAGTTAATACTTAAAGTGTATTTCATTTCATATATAACAAGTGTATTTCATTTCATTTCGTGTGAACAAACGATGGTATTGTATCTGAATATTAAACAAACAGAAAACATAAAGAAACGGAACCAATTCATTGCATAGAAAACTTTTACTTGAGATGTTTTTCTACCAGATGTCTCTTTTTAATGATGAGAAATATCCTTTAGTAGTGTTAAAAAAATTTTTATTGCAAAAATAAAATACAGGTAGAAAATGATAAATTATGTTTCATTCAAAAAAATACATATACTCTTAGGGTTAGTTAATTTAGATTTAAGGTTTGGATTTTTGGGGGGAAGAGGTTTAAGATTTGGGGATTGTAATTTATTTTCTAAAATTTATGATCCAAGGATAAAAATAAATTTAATTTTTTTTAGAATTTGATTTTAAATTATTTATTTATATTAAGTGTATTATTCACTAAAATTACTTTAGTCTTTTTGTTCTTTAATAAAATATATTTTAATCACGTGCTAGTGGTCCAGTGGTTAAACTCAATCTGAGAAGTTATGGGTTCGAGTGCCGCTGGGATGTGATTATCTTGAGGGACCTTCGGGCCCAATACAGAGAAGCCTGCTAACGTATGGTCACTGGTGGGATTTACATGGAGTGATCACCAACCTTCCTGGATGCCTCGGCAGGCTCCCCGGCTAAGCTCCGGTGGACGGTCATTGGCGTTAGTCGGATCCTTTCGAGGCTCCGGATACCATAATAAAAAAAAAATCTATTTTAGTCATTTCTTACCTTATGAGCTATTTTGGTCATAAAAATTGGTTTTAGGTCTTTTAGAAGATTTGCACTTTAATGATCAGCTTATTTGTTTTTGTAAAACATTTTTTATTTTTTTAAGAAACTCACCCAGTTTCTAAACGATGTAAATATTCGTATCACAAAACACATGGTATGATTATTTTTGCAATGTTTTGTTGATTATTTTACAGATGGAATTGAGCGTTTAGAATTCGTTTGGAAGTCATGGTACTGAGTATTTGTAGTAAAATATATGGGATGCTATACAAGGGATGGGTGTCTATGAAGTGGAGGGATGATGGCCGTGATGCTTTGAGAAACAATACATTAAACTCTTTCAATGACTTCTTATGCATCTTATTCCGGAGGAAGGTTTTAACACAAAGGCAATGGCAAATCAGAGGCCATGAAGACAGGAAGACCTTGTCGGTATATTTATTTTTTTTGTTGTGGTGTAGGTTTTGAACAAATTAAATATTTCTTTTTAGGTGTGTTGAGCTATGGTCTGATCATTACAAGGAGATTTGGGTGATGTTTATTACAGGGATTTTTTACCGGAGTTGGAACAATTTGGTTATAAGGATATATTAAATATGGTACCCTCCTCTATGGCGTTGGTTTGTACTGAGAGATTGTTGTATTGTATATGGTCATCGGTTTATAAACATGTTTTTTACGGAATGGTTTATGGAATGGATTATGAGGGTTATATGATATTTCGAGCTAGCCGCTAGGTTATACGATCCCTCCTGTTACTATCTCTAGTTGTTTCGAGATAAATGAAAATTTTAAGTTGGAATTTCCAGGACATCGGTAGTAAATGGACTATTAGTTATTTGAGAGAAATTTGGGAGAAACATAAACTTGTTTTTCTCTTTCTTTCGGAAACAAAACAACAATTTGATTTTGTGCAGTCTTTTTAATTTCATATTGGGTATTCTCATCTCCATACGGTTTATCCTCAAGGGAGAAGTGGTAGTCTGGCTTTATTCTATGACTCCACTTGTAAGGTCAATATACTTTCTTCTATTAACAAAATCATATATAGATGTCGAGACAGAATATAAAGAAAAAATGATATTTCTGTTATTTGTTTATGGTGAGCCAAACCAACATTTTAGAGATCAGGTGCGGGAGAGGCTTACAAGATTAGAGATTTCAAGAGATGAACCCTGGTCTATTATTAGCGAATTAAATGAGATTACGGGTAATCATGAGAAACAGGGAGGAGCTCTTAGACATGCATATAAATTCTATAATTTAATAATATGATAGAGAATTGTGGTTTAATAAAATCTATTTTAACCACGTGCTAGTGGTCCAGTGGTTAAACTCAATCTGAGAAGTTATGGGTTCGAGTGCCACTGGGATGTGATTATCTTGTGGGACCTTCGGACCCAATACGGAGAAGCTTGCTAACGTATGGTCACTGGTAGGATTTACATGGATTGATCACCAGCCCTCCTGGATGCCTCGGCGGGCTCTCCGGCTAAGCTCTGGTGGATAGTCATTGCGTTAGTCAGATCTGAGGCTCCGGATACCATGATAAAAAAAAATATTTTAGTCATAAAATTTGGTTTTAGGTCTTTTAGAAGATTTGCACTTTAATGATCAGCTTATTTGTTTTAGTAAAACATTTATAATTTTTTAAGAATTTCATCCAGTTTCTAAACGATGTAAATATTCGTATCACAAAAACACATGGTATCATTATTTTTGCAATGTTTTGTTGATTATTTTACAGATGGAATTGGGTGTTTTTGAATTTGTTTGGAAGTCATGGTACTGAGTATTTGTAGTAAACTATATGGGATGCTATACAAGGGATGGGTGTCTATGAAGTGGAAGGACGATGGTCGTGATGCTTTGAGAAACAATACATTAAACTCTTTCAATGACTTCTTATGCATCTTATTCCGGAGGAAGGTTTTAACACAAAGGCAATGGAAAATCAGAGGCCATGAAGACAGGAAGACCTTGTCGGCTTATATTTATTTTTGTTGTGGAGTAGGTTTTGAAGAAATTAAATATTTCTTTTTAGGTGTGTTGAGCTATTGTCTGATCATTACAATGAGATTTGGGTGATGTTTATTACAGGGATTTTTTACCAGAGTTGGAAAAATTTGGTTATAAGGATTTATTAAATATGGTACCCTCCTCTATGGCGTTGGTTTGTACTGAGAGATTGTTGTATTGTATATGGTCATCGATTTATAAACATGTTTTTTTTCGGAATGGATTATGGAATGGATTCACTATTTATGATGCATCCTGAGAAAGCTCTGGATTCGGATGGGATGACGGCTTTATTTTATCAGAAATCTTGGTCAGTAATTAAGGATGATGTGGTTAATATGGTTAATGATTTTCTTAGTTCCGGTTCTTTTGATGATAGGTTAAATATGCTAAATATTTGCCTTATTCCTAAAACAGTTGGGCCAAATAGGATGACGGAATTACGGTCCATTAGCCTATATAATGTCGGCTACAAAATTATCTCTAAGGTTTTGTGTCAACGATTGAAGCGCATTTTGCCACTTCTTATTTCAGAAACGCAATCGGCCTTTGTCTCTGGCAGATTAATTTCAGATAATATTCTTATTGCTTAGGAGATGTTCCACGGGCTGGGAACTAATAATGCGTGCAAAGAAATTTTTTTGAAGATTACAACGGATATGAATAAAACTTATGATAGGGTAGAATGGTCATTCATGGAGCGGCTTTTATTCAAAATGGGTTTCTGCCTGGCCTGGGTTTCCAGAGTGATGACTTGCATTTTTTCGCTCACTTATAAGGTCTTACTTAATGGTCAATCTAAAGGGAGCATTGTTCCAGAGAGAGGGATGAGACAATGGGATCCCCTTTCTGAATACTTATTCATTTTATGTATGCAAGCTCTTATTGCACATATTAGGAGAGAGCAGAGAGAGAAACAGTTAACATGACTAAAGATATCGCGCGGAGGTCCTGCGGTTTCACATATACTATTTGTTTTTCTGTAAGGCAAATATGGCTCAATGTGATGTTGTCCTAAAGCTCCTAAAAGACTACGAAGCAGTGTCAGGCCAGTTAATAAATTTTGATAAATCTTCTTTGCAATTTGGGCATAAGGTACCAGATTCACAGAGGGAAAATGAAAAATCAAAATAACTTGGTGGTACTAAGTTAGGAGGCATGAAAAATTATTTGGATATACCAGAGAGTTTGGGTAGATCCAAAACACAAGTTTCAGTTCCTTGAATGAAAGGGTTAATAATAAGGTGAACAATTGGACATTCTAGTTTCTTACTAAAGGTGGAAAAGAAGTAATGATAAATTCAGTAGCTTCAGCAATGCTGAATCATGTCATGTCTTGCTATAGATTACCAAAGGCATTTATAAAGAAAATTACAGGGGCTTTTGCCCACTTCTGGTGGAGCAGTGGTGACAATAAAAGATGTATACACTGGTTCTCCTAGGATAAAGTATGTAAATCCAAAGAGGGAAGTCTTAACTTTAGAGATCTTCATGATTTCAATATGACTATTGGCGAAGAAATTATGGTGTTTGATTGACAAACCAGATTGTTTGTTTTCAAAAGTGTTTAAAGGCCGATATTTTTGGAATACAGATCCATTGAATCCTCACAGATCTTATTCACCTTCCTATGGCTGGAGAAGTATATGCTCGGCTTGATCTCTGGTAAACAAAGGGTTAATCAAAAGAGTAGGAATGGGACAGACCATCTCCGTATGGAATGTTCTGTGGATTCCTGTTCCTCGCCCGAGATCAGCTGAACCAAAAATGCAACCACAGTTTTTAAATCCTTGTTTAAAAGTGGACCATCTTATTGATCCGGTGACTAAATCCTGGAATGTCGATTTGCCGAAAGTATATATACATCCGGATGATGTTGATATTATTAGAGGTATGGCTATAAGTCGGAATGGTAGGCATGATTTTTATGGGTGGGTCCTACACAGAGTCCAGAAAATACACTGTCAAATCAGAGTATATGATTGAATCCTTATTTCCAAAGAGACGGTATCTTATGGCCCAAATATTAAACCTCTGTTGGCCTTCTCATGGAAACTTAGGTGTTCTCCGAAATTCAGACATTTTATTTGGTAAGATCTTACACATACTATACCAGTTACAAAATATTTAAGAGCACGATGCATCAATTGTGATATTCGATGCAATATTTGTGGTGCAGAGGAAGAGTCAATTAATTATGTGCTATTTGAATGTCCCCCGCTTTGCAGACTTGGGCTTTGTGAAAATTTCCTTTTTTTCCTGGGTATCTTCGGTCTTTACTAATATGGATTATCTCTTTTGGAGATTACTAGAAGAATATGACTTTAGTAACTTTCCATGGATATTGTGGTACATTTGGAAAAATAGAAATAATAAGGTTTTCAATAACAAAGATGAAAATCCACATGAAATTCTGAGAATCGCTGAAGTAGACGGTGATGTATGGGCATAGGCTCACCTCACAATTCCAGTAAGACAACATATGGTTCCACAAACCTTTGATTGGCAATCATCGGGACATTCGAGAGTTTGTTTATATAGATGGTGCGTGGAAGGAAACTGATAAGTTCTCGGGACATGATTAGTTCTGTAGAGGCGTGGTTACAGATTATGACATTTTGAAGCTCGAAATCGACAATTTCAGTTTTCATCTTACTTCAAAGTAAATAATAGAGAAACATAGTTAAATCAAGTAAATAGTCAAAAAAAATCATTTTATGTCAAAAAAAACGGCTGCAACTTAGGTCTGAGATAGGGAAGAGGCGAGGAGAAAAAAGGATGAAAAGACATTTACCTTATTACCCATTCCTAAAAACTGATTGAAAACATAAAAAGTTATACTATATGGATTTGAACCAGGGTTAGGTCAATATATCCTTCTAAATAAACCGTTATGCCACAACATCTTCATTGTTTTTTTTTTTTGAAAAAACATCTTCATTGTTATATCCGATAGAATTACGCAAAAATTACTCTTCGAGTACTCTCTAAATACTTTCCAATTTTATATAACTCGCTAAGTCCTGTTCCACCCTACACGTATTCCGAACCTGGGTATTACTCATGCTTCATAAATTAATTATAAAGTTAATTTAAATTACTCCAAAGAAGAAGAAAAAAATCACGGGATTTGGAAAAACAAGAAAAAAGAAGAGTGATTTACACTATAAGACAGTTTATGAGTTTTTATTACAATATAAGGCAGTTATTGCTCCTAAGGTAGTTTTTCCTAACTACAAGCCAACTAGACTTATTCTTCTAACAAAATGGGTCCTACAGTTTTTAATTTTATTTTTCTCTCTCTTTAATGGCAGCAAAACTTGAAGAATCATCACTCCGACCACCGTCTACGTCTTTTTTACTAGCCGCTAAATTAGAGTCAGATCTGTACTGCAAGCACCAAAAGGCCACACCCTTTATCATTGCTCAAGCTATCATGGGTGAAGCGGCTGTAAATCAAAAACGACCACATTCTCTGTTATTGCTCGAGTAACGGCGAGCTCCTACGGAGAATCACCACTCTGCTGCTTCATTTAGTCATCAAAGAATCACCTCCGCCGCGCTCTTTAACTCATCTCCCTTGTGCTCTTTAACTCATCTCCCTTGATAAAAAATTCACTATTTTAAAATCTAAATTTGAAAAACATTTTATAAATGATAAAACTAAGATCTTGAAATGTAACCTATAATTAAAACGTAAAAGAATGAAACATTATGTGAAAGAAACCAATGGCGGCCGTAAATTTTTTGCAGAAAACCCTAAAATTCTGGGGAAGAAGAAGACATATTTACTAAAATGCCACTGATTTAAAAATTGAAATTAAACAAAATATGTACACATTCATGGGTCGTACACATGGATAATAATGTGTATGTACACTATTATATTATTTATTTGTAAACACATCTAAAAGTGTTTGCGTGTTTAAGATATACTTATAAAAGAAATTTACAAGTATGTACACTATTTTATCAGATACTGCATTCAGCTGTGTTCTGATATTGGTATGTTTGGACATAGCAAAATAGTGTACATATGCACAAAGCGAAACCTTTGTACATTTGTACATAGTGAGTAATCTTTGTACATGTGTACATAGTTTGGACATGGCCAGATACTTGTGTTGTGTTTAATGTGGACACGGTGATGTGAACACAATATACAATGTAAACTGTGATGTGAACATAGTATATTGATAAAAGGAGTCCATGTGGACATCTTAAATACCAATGTACATGTTGTGATATCTTAAAAGATGTAATGAATATTGATTGACATTCACCTTTGTTGTAGTAGTACTAGTAACAATATACATGATCAGGTAGTGTCCATATGGACAAGTTGGAAACTCTGTGTAGATGTTGCTATACGTTTAGATGTTTTGTAATGCTTGTAAATCCGTACATATCCATAAAACATACATATGGGACATAGTATTGCAGATGTTTTTAACGTGCATATGGTGGCTGAATCCAAACAAAGCATCGACGCTCGCAAATCCATCTACAAAGGAAGTACCATTGTGTCCTAGATTATTTGGTTTGTCGCTTAGGGTCAAACTTAGATACATCATTTGAGCAATTCCCCCTGACTTCTTAATTTGTTTCTTCATTATCTTTGTACATAGAAAGATAAGACTTGTGTAAGTATTCTACGAGAACAACTGAAAAATCAGATTGGATCAAGATATCTTAGAGACCAGAAATAGATGTTACATTGTAACTTAACAATACTCACAACTAAACCTGTAATTAGATCAAGATGGGAGCAACACATTTAGCACCACAAAAAATCGTCAACGTGTACGCATGTATTCGATGTCCACATGTACAATGTATTTTTTAAAAATCAGATGTACACTGGTTCTTTTGTACACTGCACAAGTTATGATGATTCTAATGATTTTGAGTATCTTATTATTGTTGCTCATCGTGCTTTTGCAACAAAGGGGGTGAGATGGAGGAGATGAAAGAGGCGAGACAGAGGCGAGACAGAGGCAACAACGAGAAGGAGGCGACGAAGGCAACAACGAGAAATGAATCTGATGTACATGTGTATTGTTGTACATGTGGATGGTAAAAAAATTTGTGTACATAGTTTATTGTTGTACATGCGTATTGTAGTACAATATGATTCTTCATATTTATTTGTGTTCATTTAAGTCATTTAGGTGTGTCTTAGCTATTTTTATTGTATTTTCATAGATTTATTCGTACTACAAGGGGTTAAAATGTTGTTTCTGAAGTTTAGGACGAAATTAAAGACTAACTTTAACATTTAAAAAGTGTTGGGTTACAAAATAAATAACAAATAAGTTTAGGGACCAAATCTGCAAAAATACTCAAATTAGACATTGTTGATCTCAAGCTTATCGTGCCAGTTTCAGAGCGCGTCGGAGAGGCATGAAGGTCACAGCGACGATGAATCACGACGAGGAAAGATGAGTTGAGACACAACACGGCATAGCAAGCTCGAACCACCACTGTTTTGCCTTGCGGTGAAGGAGAAGATATGACGTTTCGACAGCGGCGAGAACTTAAGTCACGGCGACGACAGAGACGAGTTGCAAAACACATACCGAAGATGAGATGAAATAATTGTGGCGGAGAAGAAAGAGTGTTGTGGCGAAAAAAAAGAGAAGCGGCGGAGACGGAGAAAAGTGTGACAATGTGAAGAAAAAAAAAAGTTTTGATAATTTCTGATTTTTTTTAATATGGTTTTAGATTTCAAACGTGTGGTCCCAAGTAAAAAAGGAAAGTTACTAATTTCCAAAAATTATGGGGCCATTTTTGTTACACCAATGACTTAGGTCCTGACTGGTTCAACCGCAGCGGTTGCGGTTGCGATTGCGGGAGTTTGCGGATGCGGGTGGTTGCGGTTTCTAGCGGTTTTAAGAGATTTGTATGACTGGTTCTGCGGTTAGAAATTGGTGTGTTTGCCGGATATTTATGACTGGTTAACTACCAAATACAGCAGCAGTTAAATAATAAACTAACAATATTTACATTTTATACAATTATAAAAATATCAAAAATAATAATATTATAATAAATATAAAAGTTATATTTAGAAAGTTATAGTTTAATTTTTTTTAAATATAGAAAATATTTTTATTTTAAAATTTTATAATATTAATTAAAATATAATAGATATATTTTAGCATTTTTATAATTCCAATTTAATTTTTTTATTGAATATTTTTATTTTGTATTTATATTGTTTTGAAAAAAAAAGAAATTTTTTTATCCTCCCGCAACCGCCCGCAACCGCTACCTGGAACCAGCTTTGAATTTATGAGGTTCAAAGCGATTTGGAGCGGTTTGGAGCGGTTTGAACGATTGTTGCAAAACGTCAACAACCGCTACCAACCGCAAAAGCTGCGTTTGCGGGTGGTAGCGGGAAAACCAGTCATACCTTAGTTAAAAAAACTACCTCAGTAGTCATAACTGCCTTATGTTGTTATTAAAAACTTAAAACTGCCTTACAATGTAATACTAGATTTGGACCCGCGCAACTGTGCGGGTATTAATTTTCATGTTTATATATATTTTACATAATTAGAATATATTTTTAAAGTTACTTATATATTTAAATGTTTATATATAATTATTTTAAATATAACAATTTGATAGTTTTCATGCTGTAAGTTAATTGATTATTTCAAATCATCATATATATTTGGTATTTTTTATTATATATTGAAAAATTATTTTTATTCAATTATTATGATCCTGATCCGTTATTTCAAGCGCTAAATTTTCTTTATCAATATTTTTTTATGTTTATTCATTTAATATAATAACTATATATATATAAAGTTTAATATAAGTTAATTTTATACATGAATTATCTAATTTACTAATGTTAACCGTTCTACCAACATATTATATTAATTTATCAGTTTAAAATAATTTTATCGTATTTAGTTAAATACAATATTTTATTTAAAAATGATAGATATAAATATAAAATAGTAAAATTTGATATAATTTTTTTCATTTATAAAAGATAACTGAGTATATATATATATTAAGTATAATAACATTAATTTCATTACTAATTGCAAAATAGTGAAAATATTATATACAATTTTTGATAATTAAGATATTGTTATAATGATTTTCAACAAATTTGTTAAGAAAATTAAATAAATATATATATATATATATTTATTTTAAATTAAAAGATATCAAATTATATTATGATTAAGTAGTTAGAAGATTATATATTGGCATTAAGGAAATACATTTAATACAAATTTTAAATGATGATCCAAATAAAAATATCACACATGAATAAATGTGAGTTTGTTAACCAATCTAGGTTTGTAGGAGTTGATGTTATATTAGGAATGATATATTATTAATCTATATTATTAGTAATAAATGAATGATAACTGATTTCTAGTGAGAGTCAATTTTAAAAAAAATCACACATAAATCAAAGTTGTGACTTCTGTTTTAATATATATGATATATTGTTGATTCTGAATCTTATATATCATCAACGTTAGACCAGGAGTTTTATGTAACAGCCTAGCTAAATTATCAGAACAGAATAAGCTCAAATTAGTTTGATAATTTCATGTTATAGTTTGTTTTACGTTAGGTTTAGAGTTCAATAATAACTGCAGGGACTGCAATTTTATGAAGAAAGGTTAATAGTTATGCTATGCTGGTAGTGGGCTGATTAATGTCCAAGAACGCCGGAGCACTCGATCCTCACGTAAAGAATCTAAACACTAACTGATAAATCAAAATAATTGTTTTGTTTAATCTTGCTGAAAAGGGGAATTAAATATATTGTTAGGATTAGGTTATGCAAATAAAAAATAATGTAACTAATATTCTAAGAGAAGGTCTATTTTAAAATATCACATATGAAAGAAGTCATGACTTCTGTTTAATAGATTAAATATATATATATATATATATATATATATATATATATTTTTTTTTTTCAAAATTAAGAGACGATTAATCTTGGATCTTGGTGGTTTTTAAAATATTTAGTTGTGGTTTTCATTTGAATAAAAACATATGTGATTTATGCAGAATTGGTTCATTTTTATTGCAGTTTTGATATATTAGATCATTTGTATGATATATTTAAATAGTTCAATAAATATATGTGTTCTCAAAACTCATTTAATTTTATGTATTATTTACTGAATGTGTCTCTGTATTCATAATAACATGTGAATATTTACTAAATGGAGTGCTAACCGGTACACAAATAACTAAAGAGTAAAGACTAATTTTTGATATTCTTGGTTTATAGCTAGCCGGATTTTGAATACATATGACTAATAAATAGTAGACTATTATTGGCAGGTACGTAAAAAGTATATTCATATTTGTATTCAATTTATTAAAAATATATTTTACGATCATGTTCATGTATTTAGCTCAATTTGTAAATAATATTCAACAGTTGACATAGTTAAAAAGAATATTCCCATATATTAATAAAATAAATCATGGTATATATATGTTGTAATTTAACAAATTTTAGGGAATATATGTATAACGATATTTGCGGTAGATTTGAACAGATTTGGTAATATGTTTTATTAAATTATATGATATTTTATATCTGATTTTAATATTTACGTCAATAGTGAACCACTTCATCTTCTCCAAGAGTAAACTGTGTTTGGTTTATAAAGTAATAATCTTATTTACAAAAAGAGCAGTGTTCATGTTTAAGACTAACAACATAAAAAGTTTATTCGTTGTTAACACTGCCACATTTGAAATAATTTATTTTTAAATGAAATATGACTTGAATAAAGTTTATGTAGAAAAAACACTTCTAGCGAGTTTGCTGTGTTCTGGAGTATGGTTATTCATGTTCACAGAAATTCAGAAGAAAAAAAAAACACTTTTAGCAAATTTATTGTTTTCTTAAGTATTGGGTATGATTGTTTAAGTTCATAGAAGTTTGTTCAAAGAAAAAACACAATTTAGAATGGAATCATCAATCACCCGTAATACCAAAGACACATGAAAATTGATTCATAGCAAGTTTATAAGAAAAACAACATGTATAGTAACATTGAAAATAGTTATCGTTAATGGTCATAGAAATTGAGACTCTATAGTTAGTTTATTTCTATAGTGAAACACACAGTACGCAATTTTTATAGTGACAATGTATAAGATCATTTAGGTAACATTAATAAATAAATAATAGGAAAATTAAATGTGACTCTATTCTAGAAAATTGTCTAACTAAAAAAATCACACATGAAATGAAGTTGTGACTTCTATTTTAATATATAAGATTTTCAAAAAAGAAAGACTAAGGGTATGAATGTAGTGCAGAGTAAATGCAGTACAAATGCAGGAAAAATTAATATGCAGATTGATCTGCACTTTATTTCCAATCAACATTAAAAATGCAGAAGAAATTATAATATTAAAAAATTAAGAAAATGCATGCAGGAGAATTCATGTGATAAAAAACTGATCTGCAAGCAATTGGAATAAGTGGGCTAGTCGAACACAGGAGCCCAATGAAGTGTGTCTTTCATTTTTTTTTTTTTTGACAACTACTTTTTCTCCTTTAGTTATCAATATTTCATATTACTTTATTTCTTTCCTTCACAAATTAAAATTCATCTTTAAGTATAAGTTTTTTGTTTTGTTTTTATAAAGAATTTAAGATGAATTTTCTTATACAAATAATTAAAATGACATACTATATATAAAATAATATTATTAAATTGACAAACATTATATATATATATATATACATATAAAAATAGGGGTGAACACATATCGGATATCCGGATGATCCAATCTGTTTCGTCCGAATAATCAATTATATGTTCTGATTCAATCCGTATCCCCCTTAATATTCTATGTCCCTAATATCCGGAAAATTTAGATTTTGACTGGATATCCGATTCGATCCATAAAAATAAAAATATATTAAAAAATAAATTAAAATAAAAAATAATATAAATATTATAAAATAATATAAAATAATAATATTTTATAACAAAAAAATTATTTACTTTTGAAAATTCTAATAAATAATTTACTAATTCAGTAAATAAAATATTGTAAAATTTATATAAAATATAAAATTATATAACTTTATATAATTCTTTAAATATATGTATATATATGCATATAACGGATCGGATAACCTTTCTTAATTTAATAAATTTATGCATGTTATTTATATTGCGTGTATTATTTGCATATAATTATAAATTTAAATATTTTTATAATTAATTATTATTTAAAATGATTATTATACGCATTATAACACATGCATTATTTTAATCTTATGTTTAATTAGTTTTATCATTTTTTTATATCTATTCATATAATTGAACTAATATTATTTTTAAATTTATAGATATGGCATCTAACCGTGGACAAAACGTAAAACTTAATACACGTCATACAGATTTGATCTGCATTTGTTCTGCATGATCTGTATTTGTTCTGCTTGATCTGCGTTTTCTGTTTGATCTGCGTTTTTATGATCTGCATGCCATTCGAAGCCTAAAAAAAGGAAGAAAGAAAGAACAAGGTCCTAATTGTCATTCCAGAAATACACACAGAACAGAACAGAGGAGAAACCGAACTCCTCAAACTCGAGAGAAACGAGGAAAGGTGTAAGTAAACATACGAGAAAGCGAGAGACAGACAATCGAATCTGGTGGAAGAATGGCGAATCTACCTCCATCTCTCTCCATGGGCACACCTTTCGGCGGGTCCCAGCACGTCGGCCGCAGGAGCTCCGGCGAACAAAGATCGAAACTTGGCATCCGCGGAGCAGTTGGTTCTCGATCTCAGCAATCCTGAACTCAGAGAGAATGCTCTCCTCGAGCTTTCCAAGGTTCTCCTCCTAATCTATAACTGGCTGTCGTTTTGGTTTTGGTCTGATCCAAGAAACAAGAGCTAGGGTTTCTGATGTGTGCTTTGACAATCTCAGTGTCTGAATTAGTTGTTGTTGTTCTTTTGTAGAAAAGAGAACTGTTTCAGGATTTGGCGCCTCTCTTGTGGAACTCTTTTGGTACCATTGCTGCCTTGTTGCAGGTAATCACTTCAATCTACAAACTTTATGATATTTATTTTTTTAGAAACTGACGAGTCTACGGATTGCAAAAAGGATTCTTTTCTATCCAAGTGTAAGATACCTAAGCAAAATGCTATTTCATTTGGTGTTAGTGTTGTATGATTTGACTAGTTTCTTCTGTTTGCTCGCAGGAGATAGTGTCTATCTACTCTGTTCTTGCTCCTCCTAATCTGACTCCTGCTCAGTCCAACCGTGTCTGTAACTCACTCGCCCTTCTTCAGGTTGTTCACATGGATATTTCTGGTTTACTCTTTAGCATGTTTGGTTTGATGTTCATGTCTTTTGCCTAACAGATTCCTGACACACTTATTTCTTGTTTTCATACCCTTCAGTGCGTAGCCTCTCATTCCGACACAAGGATGTTATTTCTCAAGGGTATTGTTCTTGTTCTGTTCATTGGGTTATACAAATAAGATTGTGTACCATTAAATGTTTTATCGTATCATCTTGTCTATTTAATGCTATCTGTGGTAGTTATCTGTTTATTGTATATCTCCTTTATGATTTCAGTTTATTTCAACTGATGGATTCGTGTTATGCCTTGTTTTGTTTCTTATGCACAGCTCACATCCCACTGTACCTTTACCCTTTCCTGAACACAACGAGTAAGTCAAGACCTTTCGAGTACTTGCGCCTTACTAGCTTAGGTGTCATTGGTGCTCTTGTTAAGGTAAACCATCCCGTCCCTTTACTGTAGCTTGTTTCCCCCTTCTATTTTGAGGTTCCCCAGCATACTTTTGCTGAAGGTGAAGGACTAATGTGTAAATAGTAGTAGCCTTTTAGCTAGTTAGTGTATGAAATAAGAAAGATCATTGACATCATTCTTTCACCAGGTTGATGATACAGAGGTCATTAGCTTCCTTCTATCAACCGAAATTATTCCTCTGTGCCTCCGCACCATGGAGATGGGGAGCGAGCTGTCGAAAACTGTAAGCCTTTTACAATGATATTGTGGATTAATGCCTTTTTTACGAATCAACTTGCTGTGATAATGTTAGGTTGCCACATTCATAGTTCAGAAGATCTTGTTGGATGATGTGGGGATGGATTACATCTGCACAACAGCGGAGCGGTTTTTCGCTGTTGGTCGAGTGTTGGGAAACATGGTTCAGTCACTTGTGGAGCAGCCTTCTCCACGCCTTTTGAAGCATATCATTCGTTGTTATCTCCGTTTATCAGACAACCCAAGGTTCGTTTAGCTCGAAACAAACTTCCTCGTTGATGTGTGTTGGCTGGCTGTTTCATGCTTGAGCTCTGTCTTTATGTGTTACTTAGGGCTTGTGCTGCACTCGGAAGCTGTCTCCCTGACTCGCTGCGAGATGGAACCTTCAGCAATTGTCTTCGCGTAAGTCAGTTTTTCATACATTGACTCGGGGTTTTGAACTTGTTCGTCTAAAACATGGCAGCTTAGTTGAAACTTGGAGTTGTGCTTGTTTTCAGGAGGATCAAATCGCGAGGAGGTGGCTGCAACAGCTGGTTCACAATGTTGGAGTTGGTCGAGTCCCATCACATCAAGGTGGAGGATTTGAGCACATGCTTTGAGCTGAAACCATCTCAGGCCTATCCTTGTATTGCTTTTTTGTTTGTTTCTAATTTATTCACGTACTTTTGATGCCTTAACTTGGATGATGTGTTATAGGCTTTTGAAATTCTTCTGTAATTATTTAATAAGCTTTAGAACAGCAAACCTAGAGTGCATAGTGCTCGGATAATAAAAGGATTGCTTTGAATTCCCATGAAAATTAATTTCATCATGCGTCGTGTAGTTGTTTAATAAGCTTCAGTGCATAATAATGATCGGGATATTAAAGGATTGGTTACAAAATAGTTTCGGTTTGAATTTGAATCCCCATGAGACTTTATTCAGACAATGCTTCTTTGGTGGTTCTTGATGTCTTCACAATACTTGTCCGAGCTTCAAAGCTAGAACTTTTTAACGGGAATAACAGCTCCGTTCCTTGCACCAGACTCAAGCATTGCTTCAAGAACAGCAACGTCCCGAGCACCTTCCACGTATGATAGACGAGGCTCTTGCTCCTGCAGCAAATGCGTCAGGACACATTAGGATAGTTTAGATAACAGACCACCAAGGTTTTGAGTTCCTGCATTCCATTTCCAAGGGCTAAGATTCGAGGATTACCTTTGAAGCTCCTGAGATGTCATTGAAGAATGCTTTTAGCTCTTCAGTCACTCCACTGAACGGGTAAAAGATGGTCCTCGATGTCCCTCCTTCCCCGTAAACTGTGGCCTGAAAAGCTCAGAAGATCATAGTCATTTTAGTTTAGATTCGAGCAAAATATGGATATCTTCAGTTGATCATATGTTAAGAGTATACAAACCATGTAACCATGTCGGCCATCTTGAACTCCACGCTCAAGTTGAACAGTGCCCTTAATCCTACGACTCTCCATAATATCTAAAACACAGAATTTTCTGTGAGAAAAAAACTATGGTTCTTAGGCTAAAGCGTTGTGGAAAGCAGAACATCTAAGTCTTACTACATGCCTTTGGAGACCTTGAAGAGACGACCATCACAAAGACTCCAGAGCACCCGTTCTCTAGCTGACTGCAGAGCAAAAGAAACGTCCTGGATTAGAGTATTCATGTGAAATTAGTGTGCTAAGAAACATGGGATTGATGTATCTAAACTTACAAGTTTGATGTAATGTTGTCTGGTGCAGGTAAAGTCTTATCAACATGGGAGGTGGTGGCTGAGACTGATGTTACCTCACATCCAACAAGCTGTTCATCACAAACCAATACATCAAAATTTGGCCCAAAAGCGGGATATTCGGAAAAGCGTATTTATTAGTTAATGAAGATGTACGGTACCATTCTTAACCCAGCAATGTAATGCACCCCATATCCAAGATGAAACCACCCTGCATATGAAGAGCGGACGGTAAATATTAACAAAATAACACACAGCTTCGTCGGGATATATATATATATATATGTGTGATTGATATAATTGTTGTAAAGCAAAATGATTCTGGCAGGATGATAGCATCTGGAGCCATAAAATTCGTAAGTTACAATTTAAGTAAGCAGCGTGTTAGGGAGATGCAACAGAGTCTGATAGAAAAAGATTGTGGCAAAAAACAGAAAGCATTACGTACGTCCAAGTTTCGTCTCCAGGAGCTTGAGAAGTAAGGATTGGAACTGTTCATTGATCCCTCGATAATAAGTTGGACGTTCATCATATCCCAATTTCTTCCACAAGTTCTTCAACTGCCAAAAAGTCAAATCATGAGATATAATGTTAGTTGCTCACAGGAAGTGCCAGGAAGACACTAAGTAGCATTACCTCAACAAAAGCTGGTTCAAAACGATAATTTTCAGCCACAGCCCAGATGGACGGCATGGGGAATCAGTAGAAATATTTTTATAGCTGGTCATTGCAGTTTCAATCTCACCGATTGCTGCAACAAAAAAAACGTGGATCATGCTACACATCTCTCATGTAAAAAAGGATGGATGACAAGCTGGTTTAAACAAGAGCAGTGATCATCAACTTACAAGCAGCAGCTGGCTTCTCTGAAAACCGATCCAGGACAGCAACATACATATCAAGAAAGAAGAAGACTCTTTAGTGTTTTTAAGTTGGGATACATTCATGTAGCAATAACATTACTAGTTTAGTAACGGTAAAACAGAGCCAAAAACTCGACCATTATCCATGTTTGAGCAATCAAAGGCAGCCTTTCGGATTAAAGAAGTGGACAAGTCACCTTGAAGGACGTGCTTTCCTACTTTGAGCATCTTCAGAGACATTTCAACCTAAAATGCATAATAAGATTTTGAGTTCACTCAGTAAGAACAAAAATACGCAATTGATTGGTAATGTTCCAACTATATGATTAAAGGATATACCTGGGTTTGGCCAGCAATGACAACAGCAACACCAAGAATGGAACTATCTTGAATGATCTCATTCAAACCTTCATCTCCCCATTTGCACTCCACTCCAGGAAAATGCTTCCGCGCTACCTCCACAGCTCCTTTCGCAGATTCCTTCAAACAAAAACCATAAGTCACCAAACCGATTCGATCAGGGGCGATGAGATGATAAGGAAGCAAGCCTAATGGTGTATTTTACATAAGCTACATATTCGTCGTTGATTCAAATCATCTCCCAGATCAAGCGCAGTGATCGAATGTTACCTCAGAACGGCTCCAAATGGCTTTGAGGTTGACGAGATCGGAGATCTCAGCCAAGCGAGGAATGTACTGCGTCTTGACGAAGATCCCAGCTCCGAGAATGGCGATTCCAGTGGTGAAGATGGGAAGCATTCGCCATTTTTCTCTTTCTCCGTTTAAGATTTTTGAATCTGATCCAAGCAAACAAACAAAAGGACAAATTACAGTTGCTGGTGCGCTTACTCAACCGCAAACGTCATATGTATCGTAACCGCTTTGCTTGTCGAATCCAATCGCAAACGCTTTAAATCGCTCATGAATCGAATAACTTCATGGTCGAAATTACCGTTTTACCCTATAATCAGCTATAATCAACCTCTCTCTCATCGATTTCCCCCAACTTCCCTCCTTTCATATAACCAACCCTAGATATCCCTGCTTCGAATTTGGGGGATCGGATCTATTCTTCTTCTCTGAGATTTGATTGATACTCTTTCTCGATGGCCGGAGGTGATAGTCCAGCTGAAACGAAGAAGGGAAGCTCTAAGACCTCTAAGAACAGTAAAGACAGCAGCAAGAGAGCACCTCTCAAGCAGAGTAATGCTACTACTTTTATCTCCACATTTTCGAGTTAATTTGAGTTTTAATTGAGCTGAATTTAAAGTAATCTTTTTGAATTTTGCAGAATCTCCAGCTGAGTTTTCGAGCCGAGAACAAGAACATTGCTGGATTCGATAATGTGAGCTCCGATTCCTTTGTTTCAATTAAAAAAACGATGGAACCTTAATGCCCGATTTGTTTCAAATTGCTGATTTTTTTTTCAGCCAGGGAAGTCACTGTACACTACAGTGAGAGAGCTTGTTGAAAACGCTCTTGATTCTTCTGAGTCCATCTCTGAGCTCCCTGAGGTTGAAGTTACTATGTACGTTCCCTTCCTTTCACATATCAGAATACGTACTTTGAGATCATTCAATATGACAAATCTAAAGTTCTGTTGACCAGTTTTCTTACTGTCACTAGATTCACCGACTGTCTTGTTTTCTTTTGAAAGCGAAGAGATTGGAAAATCTAAGTTCAATTCCATGATTGGTCTTATTGATCGGGAACGTGTTGACACCAAGCTCTATGATGACTACGAGACTGACAAGGCCCGTGAGGTCCTCCAACTCTCTCCCTCTCTCTCTTAATTGTCTCACTCTGTCTGGTTAAAGCAGCTTTTGTTTCACTGTTCTGCATTCTTCTGGATTGTTAACAATTCTGATTTTTTTGGTACTTGTTTCCTGATTTGTAGAAAAGGTTAGTAAAGGAAGCTCGTGCCAGTGAGATACAAGCCAAAAATTTGGCTTCAGGAAAGAAAAACAAAGAGCCTGGAGTCTCTAAGGTTTAAAGGCTCGTGGGGAAGCATCCTATTACAAGGTTACATGTAAGGTGAGTATTTGAATTGTTTTTGTTTTAGTTCTACAGATATTGCTGTGTGCCATTTCAGTCTCAAGGGTTAGTAACAGTGACAGGCTTACAGCCATATATACCTTCAGAATATAAATATGTTCTTGTGCATTTGTTTTTTGAGATTTGACTTGAGTTGATCATAATGTAGGATAATGGTAAGGGGATGCCACACGATGACATCCCAAATATGTTTGGCAGAGGTAAATAACTAATGGCCACTCTCACTTTATTATTTAGCCTTGCGTATCATCCTTATAAAAAGCTTTTGTCTTGAGGCTAGATTTAAGAATTGTTCTTCTTACAGTTCTGTCTGGGACGAAGTATGGACTGAAGCAAACTCGTGGAAAGTTTGTTTAGGGGCAAAGATGGTACTCTTTGTTTCTTTTGATTTCTTATATAGCATGTTTAATATCTGTGCTTGGCCTTGTAATTTATACTTTACATGGAGAGTGTAGGAGTGGTAAAAATATGCATTAAATATGGAATGTTACCCTTCATAACTAAAGTTTTCCTAGAGAACCTGTTTAACTCTTCTATTTTCTCTGTTTTCTCTGGCGTGCAGGCTTTAATTTGGTCCAAAATGAGTACAGGCCTCCCCATAGAGATCTCTTCATCTATGAGAAGAGCCAAAACTATGTTACGTTCTGCAGATTGGATATTGATATTCACAGGTACCCCTTGAATACATGAACAGCTTCTCTGAAGCTATCTACCTAACTGTTTATGTTTCTGCATGTGACAATAATAGCCATGAATCCTTTGAATATTCGACGTCTTCTCATGATTATCTGTGTATGGTTTGACTGTTTCGAATCTTTTAAGAAAGTCATCATTTAGCTCAGCGTCAAAGAATGATCTTTTAAATGGTTAACTTGCAGGAACATTCCTCACATTCATCTACACGAGAAGAAGGCCAACAAAGAGAAATGGCATGGAGCCGAAATACAGGTGGTAATTGAGGGAAACTGGACAACATACAGAGTAAGTAGTTTTGATAGTCCTTTTGCTGTACCTTATTTCTTTAGATATTTTTGTCTGCAGAATGTCTAACACGTTTTATTTTTTCTTTCCAGTCAAAGATCTTGCACTACATGCGCCAAATGGCTGTTATTACTCCTTATGCGCAGTTTCTATTTAGATTTATTCAGAAACACCCGAGTATGATATCTGTCTCTCTGTCTTCTTGCTGCCCTGTCACATATATATATCTGTCACATGCAGCTTATTAAGTTGTTCAATTTTTTTTTAAAATATAATATAGGAAAAATGTCACTGTAAAATTTACTCGAAGAACGGATGTGATGCCCCCAATTCCTATCGAGACAAAGCACCATCCTTCGTCAGTTGACTTGCTGCTTATCAAGCGCCTTGTTACAGACACTTCCAAAAAGACCCTTCTGCAGTTTCTTCAGAATGAATTTGTGAATATTAACAAAAACCTTGCAGCGCGATTAATTGGTAAGTATGGACACCGATCTCTTTTGTTTATAAGTTTGAATGTCGATATAATATAAAGAAAACCATCTATAATATCCCTCGACTCAAAAGTCAATCACTTTTTTTTCTTTCAGGGGAAATGGGACCCGATTTCAGCCCTGGCATGGCTGTCAAGTCTGTGACATCTCAGCAAATGGTGCGCATACATCAGTTATTCCGCCAAGCTAAATTCGACGACCCTAGTGGTGATGTAAGCATCTGCTTCTCTTAGCTGTACATTGGGAACTGCTTTATTATTCCTATGTCTCTCTTGAGGGTCTTTTAAAAGTTTAATTGGTAGAGCATCTGGATTATAGCAAAAAGTTAGTTCTCATCATACTCTGTTTTTTTTTCTTGTAGTGTCTTAGCCCGGCAGGAGAATACAATCTTCGTTAGGGATTATCAAGGAGCTGCATCCAGATATGGTGGCAACGCATTCAGGCAGGTTGTCAATTCAACCCTCAATTTTCTGCCAATGCATTGAAATAAATATGGTGGCTATAATAGTCTATCATATAGTAATTTCATCGGTCAATCTTTACCTTTATGTTCTTCGTGGTTGATTGAGCTATGTTAAGCGTTGACTTCTTCCTGGAATCTATGTTCAGTGCTCAGGTATTTGAAGGTCATCCTTTCATTGTTGAAGCTGGTGTTAGTGTGGGTGGAAGAGATGTGAAACAGGCAAGTCATATCCTCCTTTGTTTATTCATGTATATTCGTTCGCAGCAAAGTTTGCAAACACACTCAAAAAGAGAGTAATTCCCAAAGGTTATAGGTTGTTACTACGTCTCATAAGTCAACAAAATTTAGCATGGATGATATCCATCGCTCTTATAAAACCTGATGAAAGAAGAAAAAAAGAGAATGGAAGCGAGTTTCTCGATTTGGAAAATAAAAACTTCTTGCATTTTTCCTTACTTATCTGATCTCACGATACTAATCTTTTACTTCTTATGGGGACTTTGTGGGAACTGAAATGACAGGGGATCAACATATTCGTTTTGCAAACCGGATCCTCTCCTTTTTGAACAAGGAGGTGATGTTGTGACCAGGACAGCCTTAAAGAGAATCAAGTGAGAAGACTTCTTAAGCTTGCTTGGCTAAATCTCATTTGATTTGGCATCTTTCTCCAAATTTCTTTTACTAATTGGGGCCATTTGAAAAACATTTGCAGTTGGAATAGCTATAAGATTAACCAGACGCAAGATAAAATAGGAGTATTTGTGAGCGGCATAGTGAGTACAAAAATTCCTTTCAAAGGGACAGGGAAAGAAT
>NW_026014020.1:0-39827 GCF_020379485.1 Brassica napus | reverse complement strand
GATTATCAGTGAAAGGAAACGTTGAAAAATATCATTTTAAAAATTAATCTACGTTAAAAATATCACATGCATAATAATGCATTATATATACTCCTTCGCCATAAGATATTTTTGGCGAAAACCCAACATATTTTTTATAAAACCATTACTTAAAATTATTAGTTAGAATACGTAATTTAACCAACCATATAAAATTATAGAATTAAGAGTCAGTTATGTCAAATAATATTAGAAAGTGGCATAGCAATTGTATCATCATCGTACAAAAGAAATAGTTACAAACTTTTACTATGGAACATATAAAAATTATATATATGCTACAGTTTATTAGAAAATGATCTACAATATAAATAGTAACGGTAACTAAAGATAGAGTCGTTTGAAAATTACGTAACTAAATACTGCCCCAGATATGGAAAAATCACATGCTTTCTCAGTTAATTTTTACAGATAAATTTTATTTTTGTTGTGTTTGTTATTTTTTTCCGTTAAAATTTTCACTAGAAGGTATGGAGCAAAGTGGATTTTGAGGATTACTGGAAAAGACAAAAGAAGGTAAAGTTGAAAAAGAAAGGGGGACAAAGCTTATAATTATTTGTTGGCATTTTTATAATGACAAACGATATTTATTTCACTGAAACCCATCAAGATAATTATAATGTCAAAATAATTTTATTTAAGAAATAGAAAATGGAGAAAATCAAAATAAATAAGTCAAAAGACAATTAATTCAATACAACGAAGTGACCACACGTTGTGTGTGGAGCAACCTAATTGCTATGGCTAAATTCTAACTAAAGTCTAAGGAACCATAAAATAAAGATGTCGAATGGAGTACATGACAGTTTTATCGAAACCAAGCAGCAATTTCAGATTCACCATGTTAATTATGAAGTGAGTTGATGAGTTACTAATAATTCGTTTAACTAATAACAGCTAAATCCATTAAAGTAAATGGAAAACATAACCATGATCATTACAAGCTATTAGCTATGTATATAACAAAGTAAGAGATAGAGAAGACTATGACACTGAATTCTCTGCAGACACTTTACTCTATGTTGTTTGTTTTCTTATCTTAATTCTTGTAATAAGGGCTATATAATCATCAATGCTAAAATAAACATTTTATATATTCACAATTAAACGTGGGGTCACAACTAAATAACTACAAAGGATCAAGGATCTACGCTGTGGATCTTCAATTATGTGTTGAATAGATTCAAAAGTAATAGTACCATATAAGATAGAGCCTGAAAATTACACAACTAGTTAAAGACTATCCCCAAGATTGGATATGGTAACAATTGCAAATTTCTTTTCATTTGAAATTGGGAGATTTTTTTTTATTTTTTGGTTTTCTTGAATTTTGTTCCTTTGTTATTGCCGAAAAATTGTAACAAGTAGGAAATAATGGCATTAAGAAAGATAAAAGAAGGTAATTTCACGTGTTGTGTTCGGCTAACAGCCTAACACTAGCCAAACTCACGCCATACAAGCCCATAGCAGGAATAGTTGAAGATTTTGATTACAATACAATTTTCTTTTCATCCTCATCTATTTGCTTTGCCACTAACGTAATTTTCAATAGTTAGCTTTCAGGTGCTTTTTTCAACTTATAGAAGAAATAATGAGCTCACATTAGTTGACTTGGTAACCTATTCTTAAAACATGAGAATGAAACAGGTTCGGACTTGCTTATACTAGTGATATTGAATCTCATCAATAACTTAAAACTTTTGCGTACCACCACCACCACGTACAGAATACAAGGTTGTGTTTTGGCAGTCATAAATTGGAACGTCCGCAGGTCCAGTTATATGGGCTCTAATGGGCCAGTACAGCTTATAATTAAAATGGTATATTAATTTAGAGACAATAAGAAATGAATGCAAGTGAGTAGACCCATGTAGTGAAGCAGCGCAGCGACAGGTCCTGAGGTCACACTCACCGCAAATGCTTACAGAGTTTCACATGCAATGCTTCTGCCCATTTATTTTTCTTTATTGCACACTTTATTATCATTACCCCACACCACCCACTTTCTACTTATGTTTTCATTTAATTCATTCGTTCCTATTCTTCATGTGAGTTGGATTTTCTTGCATTAAATTTTTCTTTGATATATCCCCAAATGTATATATTTATCCCTAGAATATTTTTTTTTTCAGAAACAAACTCAAGTGAATAGATTCTATGTTATGTATTATGTAATTATAGTTAATAATATGTTAGTAGTAAATAAGTTTCCATGATTCTAATAAATGTACAACTGTATCCGTATGGTATGTCGATTTAGGTGATACAATATTTACTTACCTCTCTAGTGCCATTTTATCCATCTTTTGAAGCTATATAAGCTCTGTAGCCTGATCAAAATGTAACGTTTGTATAGTAGATATGAGGTTTAAACTCCTTTAACATATTTTTTTGGTATTGATATGGATACAACTCACAGAAAACAGTTATAATGTAAGTAGAGGAGGTCGTGATAATAATCAATCATAAAGTACCGAACGTAGCAACATTTATGTTTTTCTTCAGTGCATAATCATAAAATATAATAAGGTCTAATAAACGAAGATTACATAAAATCAGTTTTTCAAACAAGCCCTCAAAGGTTTGCCGCAAAGACAGTCGTTGTACATAAACGACGCCGCTTCAAGGTGACTGAACGGAGACCCCACCGGAATCCTCCCGCAGAGATGGTTATGGCTAAGATCCAAATGACCAATAAACGACGCACCAGAAATTGATCTCGGGATTGGTCCCTTGAGATTGTTATAAGACAAATCAAGTACAGTGAAGTAAGACCTTGGTCCGAACCCTTCCGGTATCTTCCCTTGCAACATGTTCCTGCTCAAATTCAAGTTCATCACCGATGACGTCATCAGAGTTTGTGGTATCTCACCGGAGAATTTGTTTCCGTCGAGGTTAAGCGTAGCGAGAACCGCCATACGGCCTAGGGACGCTGGAATCGGGCCGTATAGTTGGTTACCTGAGAGATCAACGTCCGCTAACCGGTAAATCCGGGTTAGTGATTCGGGAATTCGACCGGTTATCCGGTTCCCGCTTAGCAATGCGCGGCTGAGCATGGTTAACCGGCCGAAGTCCGGCGGGATTACGCCGGAGATGAGGTTGTTACGGAGGTCTAAGTGCATTAAGCTAGAAAGGTTGGTTAACGATTTTGGAATTGAACCGGATATCCGGTTATCCGCGACGTTTAAAACAGCTAACCGGTGTAACCTTCCGATGTCGTTTGGTATCCCGCCGGAGATTTGGTTTCCGATGAGATCGAGCGTACGGAGGAAGGGAGACGTGTGATGCAGGTGGGATCTCGCCGGAGATACCTTTCCAATCGGCGATGGTGATGGCGGAGAGACGAGCGAGGTCGCAGATAGCGGGAGAGATGTGTCCGGTCATGTAACCGGTTCGGTGAGCTCGCTCGAAGATGGGGTCTTCTGACTCGCCGCGGAGGTTGATGTCGGCGACTCGGTGAGTGAGCGAGTCGCAGCTAACGCCGTACCAGTTGTGGCAGCAGTCTTGGCCGGTCCATGAGTTGAAAATGCCGAGGTATGGCTCGTGGAGTGCTGCACGGAAAGCTAGAAGTGCACGGCGGTCTGAAGGCGGACAGCATGTTGCGGTTGAGACTAGAAGGAGGAGGAGTGATACGAAGACGTTGAGCTTCATTGTTCGAGATTCTCTTTTGTCACAGTGTTGGGAATTGGGACTTGATGTGTGAGTGTAGAAGATAAACGTTATGGGCATATAAATAGCGAATAATAATAAATAAAAAGATTTTAAAATAAATATTTATAAACAAAGAGAAAGGACAATACTTGGCAAAAATACATTAAATATTATTTTTACATAGTTATTAGATAATATAGTTCGGTTTGGTTTATATGATTAGACATTTTGGACTCGAAACAACAATAATGGTGTGTTCGTGTAATCTTCATTAATCATTAAAATTCTACATTAAATAGTCAACATAAAATGCAAATTCATGTTAGATTTAATACTATACACCGAAATACCAACATTGTTATGGAATATATGGTACTTAAACCGAAACTAATAAATTGGTGATTCAGAAAATGTAGTGATTTAGGGGGTGTTAGTGGGACTTAGATTTCAATAGAGTTTGTTGATTTTAAAAGTTGAGAGATTTGTTAAATTTGGAAAGAGATGTAGAGAATTTTGTATATGTGAAAATCTATGAAAATAAAGTAATGTAATGATTCTAAGAATCAAGGTAAACATGTAGTATTCTCAAAATCTTAATTTGTGAGTTAAAATGATAAGAATTCAACTCCCAATAACACTTACTTTAATAGATTTGTAGAATCATTAAAATCTAAACTTTTTGAATAACAAATGATTTTGTATAGAGTTATAGAATCATCAAACCATAACAATAGATTTCAATGAGAATATGAGAATCTATAAACCAATAACACTAGACTTAGAAATTCTAAGACTCATTATAAATCTCATCCCCACTAACACCCCCTTAAATATTTGCAAAATTGGTGATAACTTTCTTAACATGTGGCTTTGTTTAATGAATAACATGGATTAAATGGTTCGTAATACTAGTTATGTGGACACAAATATGTAGAAACCACACACATGGATTAGAGTTTGAAGCACATTCATTAGATATCAATAGGGAAGCTTGCGGACAAACTAAGATAGAGACAGGAACTGGAAGTGGGGAGAGTTTCCATGCAAATAATTGAAGCTACGATTAGATTTTCCGATGAGACTTGCCGGCTAGATAAGATTCGTCTACAATTAATCAAAAGTCACCATGATGCCACGTTGCCATGTCCTTGCATTTTAATCGTTTTTCTTTCATAAGCATTCTTCTACGCATCTTCCGAATCGCATATAATTGTAGTTACGTTGAATAAAATGTCACGATAGAAAGAGAAAAAAAAAAGAAATTTTACGATACTTTGTCCGTCCGCACATCTAGTTCAGCACCGACGGTTTTGTATAGAACCACAGGGTACATAAACAAAGAGACATAACTGCGATACATTTTTCTTGTTCTTGGCAATTGGCAATGGCATTCATAAATGATTAATATGAGACATATTATTACTCCATTAGGAATTTGTAGAAATGAGTTTAATATTCATGTTTGAATTCGCTGTTTGTTGCCACATCAGTACTACCTTTGACTATTTTACTTGTTGAGTTTATCAAAGTTTGTAGGATAGGTTTTTGCGGGTATTTTACGTGTTAAAAGACTCAAAACATTACAGTTATTGTTTCTGGTTATAATCATCCACGAACTCCAAAGCCTTGGTTGGTGATAAAATTGTGAAGATAATACTTTTATATAGAAAGGGTATCTTTCTGAAAAAAAAAAACAATGTAATAAGATAGTCTTGAGTTAAACTTATAAATTTCGAAGTTTGAAATTTACAATTATTAAATAATAGAAAAATTATTTGTGAATAATTTTTTCATAAGTTTTATCTTTGTAAGATAGAGATAATAGTAAAATAGTTTAATACTCCCTCTATTTCAAAATACTTGATGTTTTAAATATGAATACACAAGAATTAATGAATAGTTTTTTTTCTTAAAAAGTAACATTAAAAATATAAAGTAAAACTAATTCAACCAATCATAAAAACCACTATAAAACATTATTGGTGACACAGTTTTGTAAAACTAAAACTAATATAAAATATCAAAACATCAAATATTTTAAAACATTTTAAACTCTCCAAAACATCATTTATTTTGAAAGGGAAGGAGTATATATCAACTTTAAACTCCAGTTCTAAAAGTAACTTTTAAGCCCATAAAATCTAAACAAAGTGATGTGTTTTTTAACTTTTAAACCATAAAAACTTAACTTTTAACTTTTATTTTCAACATATAAGCTTAGCTTTTAAACCCTAAAACTTTACTGAACTTTTCTTTTCTCATCGCATAAAAATAAACTTTCAACTTTTCTTCTAGCACTTAATTTTAAACACACAGAAACTTGTAAATCCTAAAATATAAACAAACTGATGTGTTTCGTGAGCTTTTAAAATTCAGAAAAAAAAGAGTATACTTTTCTAAGACCTTTGATCCAATTGTCCATAAATCAACCGGATGATTTTCGTGGACAAATGTAGCAAAAGAGAACCGAATACTAAATTGAACTGGGCCTTTGGCCCATTTCTTCCTTAGAAATGGATGCTCATTAAACCTTTCCTGGCTTAATGCAAAGACAAACCATGAGGATACACACAAAAATGTCTGTGTCAAGACTTGAAAGCTCTCAATTGTCTTTTACAACATAGGCTTAGACAAAACAAACATCTTCATGCTCAGTCTCAGAGCAATTGTTTTCTTCTCTACTTACTTTTAAGATCTAACACAATTGACGTAAGAGACAGAGTGAACAAACCAGAAACAGAGATTAAAAATACTCCATTTGCTAAGAATCAGAGGACTCTGCTTCATTGCTCCACCAGAAGCTAACCGAGAAACTCATTGTTAAAGACCTGACATAGTGCCACCATTTGGGAGGGATGTACAGCATTTCGCCTTCCTCTAGGATACAATCCATAAACTCTAGCTCCACCACCTTTGGAAACTCGTTCTTGTCGATGTTGTCAAGATCAACCTTCAACCAAAGTTTGAAACCACCCCGTTTGGACACAAGGATCAAGTCGACTCAGCTTCCGTTTAAACACAGTATCAGATTTGAATATAGGATTAGAAAACTTACCTGGCTAGAGTTGCAAAGCATTGTCTCAGAATAAGGGTAAAGTTCGTCTTGCAATGAGGATGGGTAAAGCCTTATATACTTCTTGCCAACAACCTGAAGAACAGATGATATCAAACATTAAATAGGAGAATGAAAAGAAAAATTAAATAAATTTTCCGGGGTGAAACGATAAGTTTGGTTAGTCAAACTAAGAGTTTAGTTTTTGTTCAGACATCAGGCTTCAATCCAGCGAGATGATCAGGCTTTCTTATGCAAGAACATCAAAGAAGAAGAAGCTCGTTAATCACTTACAGAACGTATACATTGGGGACAAGCGTATAAAGAGAGGGAGCAGCACAGACAAGAAGCCATGTTCATTTATGGAAAAAGATCTGAAGCCATAAATACCTGAGCAAGTATATTATGATGTGGATCATGGTGTAAGGGAGTAACTGTCCCAGCCGGACCAAACCACGCATTAAGAGATTGGAGATCCCCTCCACCGACAAAACAGTAATCAGGAATACATATATCATCTCTCAGTTCATTTATCTGCCCACCCAGTCATGTTAAACCAATAAGCCATAGCTTCAAGTAATCAGTATATGATGATGATGCACAACACGTATACATGATACCTGATCAAACAACGGATGCTGAGCAAGATAAGTAGGCTCCACGGAGGTGGATCTATTGGTCCTCATCCGTTCAAGGAACTTGGAAAACGTCACAAGCTCTTGCTTCCAATCTGAACACAAATAGTTTTTCCCCACCTGTATAGCATTTCAAACTTCTAACAGCTTTCAGCTATTCTGATTCAGTCAAAACTCTAACTCAACACTCAAAAGCTAACTAAAAACATGATTACAGATACAATAAGCGAAGAAACGATGAGTAAGTCACCTCGACGGGAACGGTACGGTTACCAGCAACAGAAGTGAGATAGTCCAAGTGGTTCCACTTGGTCCTAGCAGGCCAATGAGCCATACAATTGGTTATAACAACAGGTGTACCTGTCTGAAAATAATCACGCAGAAACCCCTCCATAGATAAGTCAGACCTCTTGTCTACTCTTCCACTAGTCAATGACCTCAAAGGTAGAATCTTTAGCACCTGCAAGTAAAGTTTTCAACAAACCCAACACTGTCAGTTCCCGACAAACTAAACTAATCCTACCAAAATGTTAACAAGATCTGAGCTTTTTACCTCATTGACGTCGACGGGAACTTCAGGGACAAGTTTCTCACCCTTGAAATCTCCGAGGCTCTTAGCCTTCTTACGAGCTTCAGAGGAGACCAAGAGCACAGAGTCGTGGAGGTCCTTGCGGAGAAGCGTCCCTCCCATGATGAGACCCATATCGAGCGCGCCGAGGGCTTCCCCAAACTCGCCGGCGGCGAAATGGAACTTGGCCACGTGGAGACACGCCATCGAGTAAGCGTCGCGCCACACGGGGAGAACAGAGTGCCAGGGACCGGAGTGAAGCTGCTCCCAGGCCATATCACGCGCCGCCTCCGCCGCGCTTTGGTCGCCGGCGACTGCTAGCGCCGCCATGCGAGCATAGGCGTAACCGCCTTGAGCGGAGATCGACTGCAGCAGGGACTGCGACTCCGCGTCGAGGGTTGGAGTCGGGAGATGGAGGCTGTGGTTGCCGGAGGAAGCGGCGGTGGGAGCTCCTGACATGGTTCGGGTCGGGTTTTGGTTTTGGGGGTTAAGTGAAGATATTTTGAGGTGAGAGTTGGGGAAAAGTGAGCTAAAAAGTGGAAAAGGGGAAGTGGGAAGATATTTTGAGTGATGATTAGGATGTGAAGATATTTTTGTATTTATCACTCTGCTCTTGTCAATTATTTAGGAGTAAACCCTCAAAAATCGTATTATTTATGCAATCATCCCTGATACTTTTTGTATTTACATTCCAAATATTTAATTTATCATAAATGCACCTTCCACATATAAACTATTTTTATTTTAATCCTCTTATTTCATTTGTTTGACTAAATATTTATTAATAAAAATATATTAGTTTGACTAAAAACTTATTAGTGTTTATAGACCTAAGAGCACATCCAATGATGGAGATAGTCACTTTAGTTTCTTAATGATAAAAATAATCATATTTTATTAATAGTTTAGTTTTTATTTAATTTTTAAATTTAATAAAAACAGATATTCAATTAAAGAAAGACATTTGTAATGAAGAGTCTAAAAATGTCTTTTATAAAAACTTTTTCTAACACAAATATTTCCATTTTGATATTTTTTTTAAAATGCTCAAAAAAAATCTGCCGATAGAGATGTTCTAAATATCTGAATTTCAAACCTTAAATTTTTTTTTGGTAATAACTAAATATATTAATAGAAAAGAATTAGAAAATAAATTAAATGTAAAACATGAATTTTCGTAAAAATTTATGGCAGTGTTAATAAAAAATACTATATATAAATTATCATAAACATAAAGAATTATCAGATGTAAAATTGTATATATTTACTTTCTCGAATAAAATAATATGTCACTATTAAAAACTAATTTGTCTTTCTTAAAGTATTTATAGAACTAGAGTGTTCTTAACACACATCTTTGGCTTGCTAATATTTGTCTTTCAGTGTTACATACATGATTAGTAACAATATAAATAAGCTCCGTTTTAACTTTTTGAAAGAAAAAAAAAACTCTTCACATTTGAAAAACTAAAAATTTAAATGTAGTTATTTATCACTAAGTCATGCTAAATATTTATGCTTGCGTTTACTTTGATACATTATTTATTTGTGGTGATACATTGATTAGTTCATTAAAATCTCGGTTATACTTTTTAAAAGTACATAAGGTCGGTCCAATGAAATAAATATCCGACAAATGCTCCAGAACTTTCCACGGTTGATAAAGAAAAAGCGGTTGATGATATGTCGCTTTCGCATTGGCCGGATCGTATGTGACGTGCACTAACTGGCACGTCATATTTGTAGACACAAATACTATTTGCCTTTTTCATTTAGCTGATAGTCGACGTGGTGTTACAGTCAGCGCGACATCTGTACAACATGTTAATGATTTGGAATTTTATATAAAACAATTGCCTAGCGCAGAAGAAGAAAACAACTCCTATAGTTTTTGAGAATCAAATATCCATCTTCTCTCCTCTCCTAGTGAGAAATTTTTTCTCTTAAATCCTCTGATCTTCTTATCTCATCTTTATCTTTCAGAAGATTTAGAGTTTGATTTGTGGGAGTGAGAGTTAGATGTTTTGTTTGCCGGTTTCGGTTTTACCGTCCGGCTCTTGTCTCCGGTGGTGGATCAGTTCCTCCGATCATCGTCCGGCTCTGCCTCCGGGAAGCGACGACTCTCACAGCGTCGACTTCGTCGGCTTCTGTCTCCGGGAGACGATGTCTTCATGGAATCGTTCTCGCCGGCACCGCTCGATCTACGATTCAGTTCTTCGTTGTCCGACTGCCTCTCGCTCCAATCCTCTGTTGATTAGGATCGATTGTAGGCGTCGTTGTTTCTTCTCTGAATTGTAGATCCACCAGTTTTGGCTTTCGGTTTGAGCCTCTGTGAAGATTGGTTCTTCTGTGGTTCGTCTTCGTCGTCGGCGGAGTTCCGTCGCCTCCTCTGGTTCCGGTGGAAGGAAGTGGTTCCTCGTCTTGACCCGTGTCTCATTGATCGCCGGGCGATCGTCCACGTGGAAGATGACGTGCCGTAGCTTGCTTCCTCGACGGTTTTCCTTTCTGTGTTGGGCCCGTGTGTTGGGTTTCTTTAATGTTAGTTGGGCTTCGTCTTGCTTTTTCGTTTTGGTTTGTTTAGGGCTTGGTCTTGTTGGGCTGAGTTTCTTTTAATAAAATTCCAGTGGACTAAAAAAAAAGAAGAAAACAACTCCAAAGATATTTATGATTAGGTGATAGTCGACGTGGCGCTATAGTCAATGCTTTTATGATATTTTTCCATAGATATTTTCTTTAGATACCTTTTGGCATTGGACTACAGGATACTTGCAACACTACACACACATTCAAATACACGCACATTCGATACACGTAGAATGTATCTATGCAAAGACTTAATGAGCCTTGCTCTATTTTGTTTAAAGATTTAACCAAACCATTGTAGAAGGCAGAGGGCATCAATGCATCATGCATGAACTCAACAGTTTTCAAAAAGACAATGAATCTTTCTATATTGAACTAGATATACAAAGTATCACTCTTTTAAGACTACTTAGGAGTTAGGACACGTTGAACGTATCTTATCCAAGACAACTAATCCATTTTGTTTAAATACGTAATCAAACCCATTGTAGAATGCAGAGGTTCCACATGAACTAGACACCTTTTCTAAAAAAGAATGGCTCTCTGTTGAACTAAATGTTGACAAATGGGCTTGTGCGTCGTCTATACATCATCTAGTTCAATAATACTCTCAAACTTAATTTATAACCAAAACGATTAGACAAAATGATCAATTAAGCAACAGACAAGAACTCATTGTTATAATTGAAAACAAGATAGATCGTATGTCAAAATCATCATCCGATCACTCCATAATTAATGTTTCTCAAAACACGTACAGGTGAAAGATATAATTATACATTACTATTAGAGATTATAATCTCTTTTATATGAAGATGTAATTGAACAATATATGGATTCTGAAAGTATCTTTTTTTTTCTTTCTGAACACCTGATTCTAAAAGTATCTAGTTAGCTAACTTTTGATCATACAATCATTTCAAACGAGAGGAATAGTCATTATCAGCATTTGATAACTACCTTAACAATTTATCAACATCAAACCCATGATAGTCATAAATAAAGTGATACATTGAACAATAACTAGAAAAAACACTACGAAAACCAAAGAAATTCTAATACAATTAGGAAAAACATTTGTAAATTGCAATCTCTAGCTATGGTTGGGGTCCGGAATCACGACAAGCAAAAATAAGCTGGATTATGTGCAAAAATGCACATCCAGCACATGACCCGTCTAGTGAAAACAATGTGATAGACATCTTCATGCATACTGATATTTATCAAACGACAATTTACATGATTTAGAAAGTAAGAAATGCAATACTCCATATTCAACCATCTCAATAACTCCACTATTTTTTCTGTTAATAGTTTTAACCAAGTGATCTAGCCTAGTGGTAATTGGTAAAAGATTCACAGCTGTGAGTACCGCCTTGGGTTTGATTTCCCTTGACCACCTGGAGTGCTTTAAGTGGTAAAAAAACGCAGATACTGTGAGCTTTATAGTGATTAGTCATTGGTCTTAGAAAGTCTTTGGGATCACACTACGGTTATAAAAAAACAAAAAAACTACAACACCAAATAAACGGTCAAGTTAAGACTCGAGCCCTTATCTCGGGTTCATACACACCTCGTTTTCGACGTCTACTCTCGTATTCTTAGGTCTTAGGTAACTCTTTCCTCGTTGTTAATGCAGGTTACACTAATCCTTTTATAGGCTTTTGCTCCAACATGATGTCTTTTTTTTTTTTTTTTTTTTTTGCTAAACGCTCCAACATGATGTCTCAAAATTATATTAATAAAAAGTATTTATTAGAAACTTACTAAAGATTCTCTTATTCCAAACCAATCTATTATTATTAAAACTGAAATAGCTTTTGATACTGTTTGAAAATATAAATAACAATATAAATAAAAATTGTTTGGAAATATGAATAATATTATTATTAATATTTTTTATTTTAACATTTAACTATTGTATTTACAATAAATTAAGTACTTTATTTTTGTATTTTTTTTATTTACAGATTCTGTCACTACATTTAAAATCAATTTAAATTAACCAATTACAATTCTAAAGCTTATCTAACATAATCGATATTCATATATTGACCATTATTAATATTGTATGAATATTAACTAAATTGCATATAGTCAAATATAAAAAAATTGAGAGTTCAATTTTCAAGAAAACAAAATATCATAAAACTAATAATAATTCATAGAAAACTAATGCAAAAAATTAATTTTTAGTATGTTGTTTCATTTTAAAATAAATTAACAAAAAATAACAAGTTAATATATGAATAGTAAAATACATCAAATTTTATCAAGTTATAAATTTTTAATATAATATTATGTACAAATAAAAAAATTATTATCAAAAATCTATATAATAAAATACTATATTCTACTCTATATGTAAATTACAAAACATAAAAAATATAAATGAGATTTTTTTTTAATAAAACTAGCAGTTTATGAGTTTACATTGAACAAAAGTTAAAACAAATACCTGCGTGGAGGCGCGGATCAAGTTCTAGTTAATACTTAAAGTGTATTTCATTTCATATATAACAAGTGTATTTCATTTCATTTCGTGTGAACAAACGATGGTATTGTATCTGAATATTAAACAAACAGAAAACATAATAAGAAACGGAACCAATTCATTGCATAGAAAACTTTTACTTGAGATGTTTTTCTACCAGATGTCTCTTTTTAATGATGAGAAATATCCTTTAGTAGTGTTAAAAAAATTTTTATTGCAAAAATAAAATACAGGTAGAAAATGATAAAATTATGTTTCATTCAAAAAAATACATATACTCTTAGGGTTAGTTAATTTAGATTTAAGGTTTGGATTTTTGGGGGGAAGAGGTTTAAGATTTGGGGATTGTAATTTATTTTCTAAAATTTATGATCCAAGGAATAAAATTTAATTTTTTTTTTAGAATTTGATTTTAAATTATTTATTTATATTAAGTGTATTATTCACTAAAATTACTTTAGTCTTTTTGTTCTTTAATAAAATATATTTTAATCACGTGCTAGTGGTCCAGTGGTTAAACTCAATCTGAGAAGTTATGGGTTCGAGTGCCGCTGGGATGTGATTATCTTGAGGGACCTTCGGGCCCAATACAGAGAAGCCTGCTAACGTATGGTCACTGGTGGGATTTACATGGAGTGATCACCAACCTTCCTGGATGCCTCGGCAGGCTCCCCGGCTAAGCTCCGGTGGACGGTCATTGGCGTTAGTCGGATCCTTTCGAGGCTCCGGATACCATAATAAAAAAAAATCTATTTTAGTCATTTCTTACCTTATGAGCTATTTTGGTCATAAAAATTGGTTTTAGGTCTTTTAGAAGATTTGCACTTTAATGATCAGCTTATTTGTTTTTGTAAAACATTTTTTATTTTTTTAAGAAACTCACCCAGTTTCTAAACGATGTAAATATTCGTATCACAAAACACATGGTATGATTATTTTTGCAATGTTTTGTTGATTATTTTACAGATGGAATTGAGCGTTTTAGAATTCGTTTGGAAGTCATGGTACTGAGTATTTGTAGTAAAATATATGGGATGCTATACAAGGGATGGGTGTCTATGAAGTGGAGGGATGATGGCCGTGATGCTTTGAGAAACAATACATTAAACTCTTTCAATGACTTCTTATGCATCTTATTCCGGAGGAAGGTTTTAACACAAAGGCAATGGCAAATCAGAGGCCATGAAGACAGGAAGACCTTGTCGGCTTATATTTATTTTTGTTGTGGTGTAGGTTTTGAACAAATTAAATATTTCTTTTTAGGTGTGTTGAGCTATGGTCTGATCATTACAAGGAGATTTGGGTGATGTTTATTACAGGGATTTTTTACCGGAGTTGGAACAATTTGGTTATAAGGATATATTAAATATGGTACCCTCCTCTATGGCGTTGGTTTGTACTGAGAGATTGTTGTATTGTATATGGTCATCGGTTTATAAACATGTTTTTTACGGAATGGTTTATGGAATGGATTATGAGGGTTATATGATATTTCGAGCTAGCCGCTAGGTTATACGATCCCTCCTGTTACTATCTCTAGTTGTTTCGAGATAAATGAAAATTTTAAGTTGGAATTTCCAGGACATCGGTAGTAAATGGACTATTAGTTATTTGAGAGAAATTTGGGAGAAACATAAACTTGTTTTTCTCTTTCTTTCGGAAACAAAACAACAATTTGATTTTGTGCAGTCTTTTTAATTTCATATTGGGTATTCTCATCTCCATACGGTTTATCCTCAAGGGAGAAGTGGTAGTCTGGCTTTATTCTATGACTCCACTTGTAAGGTCAATATACTTTCTTCTATTAACAAAATCATATATAGATGTCGAGACAGAATATAAAGAAAAAATGATATTTCTGTTATTTGTTTATGGTGAGCCAAACCAACATTTTAGAGATCAGGTGCGGGAGAGGCTTACAAGATTAGAGATTTCAAGAGATGAACCCTGGTCTATTATTAGCGAATTAAATGAGATTACGGGTAATCATGAGAAACAGGGAGGAGCTCTTAGACATGCATATAAATTTCTATAATTTAATAATATGATAGAGAATTGTGGTTTAATAAAATCTATTTTAACCACGTGCTAGTGGTCCAGTGGTTAAACTCAATCTGAGAAGTTATGGGTTCGAGTGCCACTGGGATGTGATTATCTTGTGGGACCTTCGGACCCAATACGGAGAAGCTTGCTAACGTATGGTCACTGGTAGGATTTACATGGATTGATCACCAGCCCTCCTGGATGCCTCGGCGGGCTCTCCGGCTAAGCTCTGGTGGATAGTCATTGCGTTAGTCAGATCTGAGGCTCCGGATACCATGATAAAAAAAAATATTTTAGTCATAAAATTTGGTTTTAGGTCTTTTAGAAGATTTGCACTTTAATGATCAGCTTATTTGTTTTAGTAAAACATTTTATAATTTTTTTAAGAATTTCATCCAGTTTCTAAACGATGTAAATATTCGTATCACAAAACACATGGTATCATTATTTTTGCAATGTTTTGTTGATTATTTTACAGATGGAATTGGGTGTTTTTGAATTTGTTTGGAAGTCATGGTACTGAGTATTTGTAGTAAACTATATGGGATGCTATACAAGGGATGGGTGTCTATGAAGTGGAAGGACGATGGTCGTGATGCTTTGAGAAACAATACATTAAACTCTTTCAATGACTTCTTATGCATCTTATTCCGGAGGAAGGTTTTAACACAAAGGCAATGGAAAATCAGAGGCCATGAAGACAGGAAGACCTTGTCGGCTTATATTTATTTTTGTTGTGGAGTAGGTTTTGAAGAAATTAAATATTTCTTTTTAGGTGTGTTGAGCTATTGTCTGATCATTACAATGAGATTTGGGTGATGTTTATTACAGGGATTTTTTACCAGAGTTGGAAAAATTTGGTTATAAGGATTTATTAAATATGGTACCCTCCTCTATGGCGTTGGTTTGTACTGAGAGATTGTTGTATTGTATATGGTCATCGATTTATAAACATGTTTTTTTCGGAATGGATTATGGAATGGATTCACTATTTATGATGCATCCTGAGAAAGCTCTGGATTCGGATGGGATGACGGCTTTATTTTATCAGAAATCTTGGTCAGTAATTAAGGATGATGTGGTTAATATGGTTAATGATTTTCTTAGTTCCGGTTCTTTTGATGATAGGTTAAATATGCTAAATATTTGCCTTATTCCTAAAACAGTTGGGCCAAATAGGATGACGGAATTACGGTCCATTAGCCTATATAATGTCGGCTACAAAATTATCTCTAAGGTTTTGTGTCAACGATTGAAGCGCATTTTGCCACTTCTTATTTCAGAAACGCAATCGGCCTTTGTCTCTGGCAGATTAATTTCAGATAATATTCTTATTGCTTAGGAGATGTTCCACGGGCTGGGAACTAATAATGCGTGCAAAGAAATTTTTTTGAAGATTACAACGGATATGAATAAAACTTATGATAGGGTAGAATGGTCATTCATGGAGCGGCTTTTATTCAAAATGGGTTTCTGCCTGGCCTGGGTTTCCAGAGTGATGACTTGCATTTTTTCGCTCACTTATAAGGTCTTACTTAATGGTCAATCTAAAGGGAGCATTGTTCCAGAGAGAGGGATGAGACAATGGGATCCCCTTTCTGAATACTTATTCATTTTATGTATGCAAGCTCTTATTGCACATATTAGGAGAGAGCAGAGAGAGAAACAGTTAACATGACTAAAGATATCGCGCGGAGGTCCTGCGGTTTCACATATACTATTTGTTTTTCTGTAAGGCAAATATGGCTCAATGTGATGTTGTCCTAAAGCTCCTAAAAGACTACGAAGCAGTGTCAGGCCAGTTAATAAATTTTGATAAATCTTCTTTGCAATTTGGGCATAAGGTACCAGATTCACAGAGGGTGAAAATTCAAAATAAACTTGGTGGTACTAAGTTAGGAGGCATGAAAAATTATTTGGATATACCAGAGAGTTTGGGTAGATCCAAAACACAAGTTTCAGTTCCTTGAATGAAAGGGTTAATAATAAGGTGAACAATTGGACATTCTAGTTTCTTACTAAAGGTGGAAAAGAAGTAATGATAAATTCAGTAGCTTCAGCAATGCTGAATCATGTCATGTCTTGCTATAGATTACCAAAGGCATTTATAAAGAAAATTACAGGGGCTTTTGCCCACTTCTGGTGGAGCAGTGGTGACAATAAAAGATGTATACACTGGTTCTCCTAGGATAAAGTATGTAAATCCAAAGAGGGAAGTCTTAACTTTAGAGATCTTCATGATTTCAATATGACTATTGGCGAAGAAATTATGGTGTTTGATTGACAAACCAGATTGTTTGTTTTCAAAAGTGTTTAAAGGCCGATATTTTTGGAATACAGATCCATTGAATCCTCACAGATCTTATTCACCTTCCTATGGCTGGAGAAGTATATGCTCGGCTTGATCTCTGGTAAACAAAGGGTTAATCAAAAGAGTAGGAATGGGACAGACCATCTCCGTATGGAATGTTCTGTGGATTCCTGTTCCTCGCCCGAGATCAGCTGAACCAAAAATGCAACCACAGTTTTTAAATCCTTGTTTAAAAGTGGACCATCTTATTGATCCGGTGACTAAATCCTGGAATGTCGATTTGCCGAAAGTATATATACATCCGGATGATGTTGATATTATTAGAGGTATGGCTATAAGTCGGAATGGTAGGCATGATTTTTATGGGTGGGTCCTACACAGAGTCCAGAAAATACACTGTCAAATCAGAGTATATGATTGAATCCTTATTTCCAAAGAGACGGTATCTTATGGCCCAAATATTAAACCTCTGTTGGCCTTCTCATGGAAACTTAGGTGTTCTCCGAAATTCAGACATTTTATTTGGTAAGATCTTACACATACTATACCAGTTACAAAATATTTAAGAGCACGATGCATCAATTGTGATATTCGATGCAATATTTGTGGTGCAGAGGAAGAGTCAATTAATTATGTGCTATTTGAATGTCCCCCGCTTTGCAGACTTGGGCTTTGTGAAAATTTCCTTTTTTTCCTGGGTATCTTCGGTCTTTACTAATATGGATTATCTCTTTTGGAGATTACTAGAAGAATATGACTTTAGTAACTTTCCATGGATATTGTGGTACATTTGGAAAAATAGAAATAATAAGGTTTTCAATAACAAAGATGAAAATCCACATGAAATTCTGAGAATCGCTGAAGTAGACGGTGATGTATGGGCATAGGCTCACCTCACAATTCCAGTAAGACAACATATGGTTCCACAAACCTTTGATTGGCAATCATCGGGACATTCGAGAGTTTGTTTATATAGATGGTGCGTGGAAGGAAACTGATAAGTTCTCGGGACATGATTAGTTCTGTAGAGGCGTGGTTACAGATTATGACATTTTGAAGCTCGAAATCGACAATTTCAGTTTTCATCTTACTTCAAAGTAAATAATAGAGAAACATAGTTAAATCAAGTAAATAGTCAAAAAAAATCATTTTATGTCAAAAAAAACGGCTGCAACTTAGGTCTGAGATAGGGAAGAGGCGAGAAAAAAGGATGAAAAGACATTTACCTTATTACCCATTCCTAAAAACTGATTGAAAACATAAAAAGTTATACTATATGGATTTGAACCAGGGTTAGGTCAATATATCCTTCTAAATAAACCGTTATGCCACAACATCTTCATTGTTTTTTTTTTTTGAAAAAACATCTTCATTGTTATATCCGATAGAATTACGCAAAAATTACTCTTCGAGTACTCTCTAAATACTTTCCAATTTTATATAACTCGCTAAGTCCTGTTCCACCCTACACGTATTCCGAACCTGGGTATTACTCATGCTTCATAAATTAATTATAAAGTTAAATTTAAATTACTCCAAAGAAGAAGAAAAAAATCACGGGATTTGGGAAAAACAAGAAAAAAGAAGAGTGATTTACACTATAAGACAGTTTATGAGTTTTTATTACAATATAAGGCAGTTATTGCTCCTAAGGTAGTTTTTCCTAACTACAAGCCAACTAGACTTATTCTTCTAACAAAATGGGTCCTACAGTTTTTAATTTTATTTTTCTCTCTCTTTAATGGCAGCAAAACTTGAAGAATCATCACTCCGACCACCGTCTACGTCTTTTTTACTAGCCGCTAAATTAGAGTCAGATCTGTACTGCAAGCACCAAAAGGCCACACCCTTTATCATTGCTCAAGCTATCATGGGTGAAGCGGCTGTAAATCAAAAACGACCACATTCTCTGTTATTGCTCGAGTAACGGCGAGCTCCTACGGAGAATCACCACTCTGCTGCTTCATTTAGTCATCAAAGAATCACCTCCGCCGCGCTCTTTAACTCATCTCCCTTGTGCTCTTTAACTCATCTCCCTTGATAAAAAATTCACTATTTTTAAAATCTAAATTTGAAAAACATTTTATAAATGATAAAACTAAGATCTTGAAATGTAACCTATAATTAAAACGTAAAAGAATGAAACATTATGTGAAAGAAACCAATGGCGGCCGTAAATTTTTTGCAGAAAACCCTAAAATTCTGGGGAAGACGAAGACATATTTACTAAAATGCCACTGATTTAAAAATTGAAATTAAACAAAATATGTACACATTCATGGGTCGTACACATGGATAATAATGTGTATGTACACTATTATATTATTTATTTGTAAACACATCTAAAAGTGTTTGCGTGTTTAAGATATACTTATAAAAGAAATTTACAAGTATGTACACGATTTTATCAGATACTGCATTCAGCTGTGTTCTGATATTGGTATGTTTGGACATAGCAAAATAGTGTACATATGCACAAAGCGAAACCTTTGTACATTTGTACATAGTGAGTAATCTTTGTACATGTGTACATAGTTTGGACATGGCCAGATACTTGTGTTGTGTTTAATGTGGACACGGTGATGTGAACACAATATACAATGTAAACTGTGATGTGAACATAGTATATTGATAAAAGGAGTCCATGTGGACATCTTAAATACCAATGTACATGTTGTGATATCTTAAAAGATGTAATGAATATTGATTGACATTCACCTTTGTTGTAGTAGTACTAGTAACAATATACATGATCAGGTAGTGTCCATATGGACAAGTTGGAAACTCTGTGTAGATGTTGTTATACGTTTAGATGTTTTGTAATGCTTGTAAATCCGTACATATCCATAAAACATACATATGGGACATAGTATTGCAGATGTTTTTAACGTGCATATGGTGGCTGAATCCAAACAAAGCATCGACGCTCGCAAATCCATCTACAAAGGAAGTACCATTGTGTCCTAGATTATTTGGTTTGTCGCTTAGGGTCAAACTTAGATACATCATTTGAGCAATTTCCCCCTGACTTCTTAATTTGTTTTCTTCATTATCTTTGTACATAGAAAGATAAGACTTGTGTAAGTATTCTACGAGAACAACTGAAAAATCAGATTGGATCAAGATATCTTAGAGACCAGAAATAGATGTTACATTGTAACTTAACAATACTCACAACTAAACCTGTAATTAGATCAAGATGGGAGCAACACATTTAGCACCACAAAAAATCGTCAACGTGTACGCATGTATTCGATGTCCACATGTACAATGTATTTTTTAAAAATCAGATGTACACTGGTTCTTTTGTACACTGCACAAGTTATGATGATTCTAATGATTTTGAGTATCTTATTATTGTTGCTCATCGTGCTTTTGCAACAAAGGGGGTGAGATGGAGGAGATGAAAGAGGCGAGACAGAGGCGAGACAGAGGCAACAACGAGAAGGAGGCGACGAAGGCAACAACGAGAAATGAATCTGATGTACATGTGTATTGTTGTACATGTGGATGGTAAAAAAATTTGTGTACATAGTTTATTGTTGTACATGCGTATTGTAGTACAATATGATTCTTCATATTTATTTGTGTTCATTTAAGTCATTTAGGTGTGTCTTTAGCTATTTTTATTGTATTTTCATAGATTTATTCGTACTACAAGGGGTTAAAATGTTGTTTCTGAAGTTTAGGACGAAATTAAAGACTAACTTTAACATTTAAAAAGTGTTGGGTTACAAAATAAATAACAAATAAGTTTAGGGACCAAATCTGCAAAAATACTCAAATTAGACATTGTTGATCTCAAGCTTATCGTGCCAGTTTCAGAGCGCGTCGGAGAGGCATGAAGGTCACAGCGACGATGAATCACGACGAGGAAAGATGAGTTGAGACACAACACGGCATAGCAAGCTCGAACCACCACTGTTTTGCCTTGCGGTGAAGGAGAAGATATGACGTTTCGACAGCGGCGAGAACTTAAGTCACGGCGACGACAGAGACGAGTTGCAAAACACATACCGAAGATGAGATGAAATAATTGTGGCGGAGAAGAAAGAGTTGTGGCGAAAAAAAAGAGAAGCGGCGGAGACGGAGAAAAGTGTGACAATGTGAAGAAAAAAAAAGTTTTGATAATTTCTGATTTTTTTTAATATGGTTTTAGATTTCAAACGTGTGGTCCCAAGTAAAAAAGGAAAGTTACTAATTTCCAAAAATTATGGGGCCATTTTTGTTACACCAATGACTTAGGTCCTGACTGGTTCAACCGCAGCGGTTGCGGTTGCGATTGCGGGAGTTTGCGGATGCGGGTGGTTGCGGTTTCTAGCGGTTTTAAGAGATTTGTATGACTGGTTCTGCGGTTAGAAATTGGTGTGTTTGCCGGATATTTATGACTGGTTAACTACCAAATACAGCAGCAGTTAAATAATAAACTAACAATATTTACATTTTATACAATTATAAAAATATCAAAAATAATAATATTATAATAAATATAAAAGTTATATTTAGAAAGTTATAGTTTAATTTTTTTAAATATAGAAAATATTTTTATTTTAAAATTTTATAATATTAATTAAAATATAATAGATATATTTTAGCATTTTTATAATTCCAATTTAATTTTTTTATTGAATATTTTTATTTTGTATTTATATTGTTTTGAAAAAAAAAGAAATTTTTTTATCCTCCCGCAACCGCCCGCAACCGCTACCTGGAACCAGCTTTGAATTTATGAGGTTCAAAGCGATTTGGAGCGGTTTGGAGCGGTTTGAACGATTGTTGCAAAACGTCAACAACCGCTACCAACCGCAAAAGCTGCGTTTGCGGGTGGTAGCGGGAAAACCAGTCATACCCTTAGTTAACAAAAACTACCTCAGTAGTCATAACTGCCTTATGTTGTTATTAAAAACTTAAAACTGCCTTACAATGTAATACTAGATTTGGACCCGCGCAACTGTGCGGGTATTAATTTTCATGTTTATATATATATTTTACATAATTAGAATATATTTTTAAAGTTACTTATATATTTAAATGTTTATATATAATTATTTTAAATATAACAATTTGATAGTTTTCATGCTGTAAGTTAATTGATTATTTCAAATCATCATATATATTTGGTATTTTTTATTATATATATTTGAAAATTATTTTTATTCAATTATTATGATCCTGATCCGTTATTTCAAGCGCTAAATTTTCTTTATCAATATTTTTTTATGTTTATTCATTTAATATAATAACTATATATATATATAAAGTTTAATATAAGTTAATTTTATACATGAATTATCTAATTTACTAATGTTAACCGTTCTACCAACATATTATATTAATTTATCAGTTTAAAATAATTTTATCGTATTTAGTTAAATACAATATTTTATTTTAAAATGATAGATATAAATATAAAATAGTAAAATTTGATATAATTTTTTTCATTTTATAAAAGATAACTGAGTATATATATATATTAATGTATAATAACATTAATTTCATTACTAATTGCAAAATTAGTGAAAATATTTATATACAATTTTTGATAATTAAGATATTGTTATAATGATTTTCAACAAATTTGTTAAGAAAATTAAATAAATATATATATATATATATTTATTTTAAATTAAAAGATATCAAATTATATTATGATTTAAGTAGTTAGAAGATTATATATTGGCATTAAGGAAATACATTTAATACAAATTTTAAATGATGATCCAAATAAAAATATCACACATGAATAAATGTGAGTTTGTTAACCAATCTAGGTTTGTAGGAGTTGATGTTATATTAGGAATGATATATTATTAATCTATATTATTAGTAATAAATGAATGATAACTGATTTCTAGTGAGAGTCAATTTTAAAAAAAATCACACATAAATCAAAGTTGTGACTTCTGTTTTAATATATATGATATATTGTTGATTCTGAATCTTATATATCATCAACGTTAGACCAGGAGTTTTTTATGTAACAGCCTAGCTAAATTATCAGAACAGAATAAGCTCAAATTAGTTTGATAATTTCATGTTATAGTTTGTTTTACGTTAGGTTTAGAGTTCAATAATAACTGCAGGGACTGCAATTTTATGAAGAAAGGTTAATAGTTATGCTATGCTGGTAGTGGGCTGATTAATTGTCCAAGAACGCCGGAGCACTCGATCCTCACGTAAAGAATCTAAACACTAACTGATAAATCAAAATAATTGTTTTGTTTAATCTTGCTGGAAAAGGGGAATTAAATATATTGTTAGGATTAGGTTATGCAAATAAAAAATAATGTAACTAATATTCTAAGAGAAGGTCTATTTTAAAATATCACATATGAAAGAAGTCATGACTTCTGTTTTAATAGATTAAATATATATATATATATATATATATATATATATATTTTTTTGTTTTCAAAATTAAGAGACGATTAATCTTGGATCTTGGTGGTTTTTAAAATATTTAGTTGTGGTTTTCATTTGAATAAAAACATATGTGATTTATGCAGAATTGGTTCATTTTTATTGCAGTTTTGATATATTAGATCATTTGTATGATATATTTAAATAGTTCAATAAATATATGTGTTCTCAAAACTCATTTAATTTTATGTATTATTTACTGAATGTGTCTCTGTATTCATAATAACATGTGAATATTTACTAAATGGAGTGCTAACCGGTACACAAATAACTAAAGAGTAAAGACTAATTTTTGATATTCTTGGTTTATAGCTAGCCGGATTTTGAATACATATGACTAATAAATAGTAGACTATTATTGGCAGGTACGTAAAAAGTATATTCATATTTGTATTCAATTTATTAAAAATATATTTTACGATCATGTTCATGTATTTAGCTCAATTTGTAAATAATATTCAACAGTTGACATAGTTAAAAAGAATATTCCCATATATTAATAAAATAAATCATGGTATATATATGTTGTAATTTAACAAAATTTTAGGGAATATATGTATAACGATATTTGCGGTAGATTTGAACAGATTTGGTAATATGTTTTATTAAATTATATGATATTTTATATCTGATTTTAATATTTACGTCAATAGTGAACCACTTCATCTTCTCCAAGAGTAAACTGTGTTTGGTTTATAAAGTAATAATCTTATTTACAAAAAGAGCAGTGTTCATGTTTAAGACTAACAACATAAAAAGTTTATTCGTTGTTAACACTGCCACATTTGAAATAATTTATTTTTAAATGAAATATGACTTGAATAAAGTTTATGTAGAAAAAACACTTCTAGCGAGTTTGCTGTGTTCTGGAGTATGGTTATTCATGTTCACAGAAATTCAGAAGAAAAAAAAACACTTTTAGCAAATTTATTGTTTTCTTAAGTATTGGGTATGATTGTTTAAGTTCATAGAAGTTTGTTCAAAGAAAAAACACAATTTAGAATGGAATCATCAATCACCCGTAATACCAAAGACACATGAAAATTGATTCATAGCAAGTTTATAAGAAAAACAACATGTATAGTAACATTGAAAATAGTTATCGTTAATGGTCATAGAAATTGAGACTCTATAGTTAGTTTATTTTCTATAGTGAAACACACAGTACGCAATTTTTTATAGTGACAATGTATAAGATCATTTAGGTAACATTAATAAATAAATAATAGGAAAATTAAATGTGACTCTATTCTAGAAAATTGTCTAACTAAAAAAATCACACATGAAATGAAGTTGTGACTTCTATTTTAATATATAAGATTTTCAAAAAAGAAAGACTAAGGGTATGAATGTAGTGCAGAGTAAATGCAGTACAAATGCAGGAAAAATTAATATGCAGATTGATCTGCACTTTATTTCCAATCAACATTAAAAATGCAGAAGAAATTATAATATTAAAAAATTAAGAAAACTGCATGCAGGAGAATTCATGTGATAAAAAACTGATCTGCAAGCAATTGGAATAAGTGGGCTAGTCGAACACAGGAGCCCAATGAAGTGTTGTCTTTCATTTTTTTTTTTTTTGACAACTACTTTTTCTCCTTTAGTTATCAATATTTCATATTACTTTATTTCTTTCCTTCACAAATTAAAATTCATCTTTAAGTATAAGTTTTTTGTTTTGTTTTTTATAAAGAATTTAAGATGAATTTTCTTATACAAATAATTAAAATGACATACTATATATATAAAATAATATTATTAAATTTGACAAACACTTATATATATATATATATACATATTAAAAATAGGGGTGAACACATATCGGATATCCGGATGATCCAATCTGTTTCGTCCGAATAATCAATTATATGTTCTGATTCAATCCGTATCCCCCTTAATATTCTATGTCCCTAATATCCGGAAAATTTTAGATTTTGACTGGATATCCGATTCGATCCATAAAAATAAAAATATATTAAAAAATAAATTAAAATAAAAAATAATATAAATATTATAAAATAATATAAAATAATAATATTTTATAACAAAAAAATTATTTACTTTTGAAAATTCTAATAAATAATTTACTAATTCAGTAAATAAAATATTGTAAAATTTATATAAAATATAAAATTTATATAACTTTTATATAATTCTTTAAATATATGTATATATATGCATATAACGGATCGGATAACCTTTCTTAATTTAATAAATTTATGCATGTTATTTATATTGCGTGTATTATTTGCATATAATTATAAATTTAAATATTTTTATAATTAATTATTATTTTAAAATGATTATTATACGCATTATAACACATGCATTATTTTAATCTTATGTTTAATTAGTTTTATCATTTTTTTTATATCTATGTTCATATAATTGAACTAATATTATTTTTAAATTTATAGATATGGCATCTAACCGTGGACAAAACGTAAAACTTAATACACGTCATACAGATTTGATCTGCATTTGTTCTGCATGATCTGTATTTGTTCTGCTTGATCTGCGTTTTCTGTTTGATCTGCGTTTTTATGATCTGCATGCCATTCGAAGCCTAAAAAAAGGGAAGAAAGAACAAGGTCCTAATTGTCATTTCCAGAAATACACACAGAACAGAACAGAGGAGAAACCGAACTCCTCAAACTCGAGAGAAACGAGGAAAGGTGTAAGTAAACATACGAGAAAGCGAGAGACAGACAATCGAATCTGGTGGAAGAATGGCGAATCTACCTCCATCTCTCTCCATGGGCACACCTTTCGGCGGTCCCAGCACGTCGGCCGCAGGAGCTCCGGCGAACAAAGATCGAAACTTGGCATCCGCGGAGCAGTTGGTTCTCGATCTCAGCAATCCTGAACTCAGAGAGAATGCTCTCCTCGAGCTTTCCAAGGTTCTCCTCCTAATCTATAACTGGCTGTCGTTTTTGGTTTTGGTCTGATCCAAGAAACAAGAGCTAGGGTTTCGATGATGTGCTTTTGACAATCTCAGTGTCTGAATTAGTTGTTGTTGTTCTTTTTGTAGAAAAGAGAACTGTTTCAGGATTTGGCGCCTCTCTTGTGGAACTCTTTTGGTACCATTGCTGCCTTGTTGCAGGTAATCACTTCAATCTACAAACTTTATGATATTTATTTTTTTAGAAACTGACGAGTCTACGGATTGCAAAAAGGATTCTTTTCTATCCAAGTGTAAGATACCTAAGCAAAATGCTATTTCATTTGGTGTTAGTGTTGTATGATTTGACTAGTTTCTTCTGTTTGCTCGCAGGAGATAGTGTCTATCTACTCTGTTCTTGCTCCTCCTAATCTGACTCCTGCTCAGTCCAACCGTGTCTGTAACTCACTCGCCCTTCTTCAGGTTGTTCACATGGATATTTCTGGTTTACTCTTTAGCATGTTTGGTTTGATGTTCATGTCTTTTGCCTAACAGATTCCTGACACACTTATTTCTTGTTTTCATACCCTTCAGTGCGTAGCCTCTCATTCCGACACAAGGATGTTATTTCTCAAGGGTATTGTTCTTGTTCTGTTCATTGGGTTATACAAATAAGATTGTGTACCATTAAATGTTTTATCGTATCATCTTGTCTATTTAATGCTATCTGTGGTAGTTATCTGTTTATTGTATATCTCCTTTATGATTTCAGTTTATTTCAACTGATGGATTCGTTGTTATGCCTTGTTTTGTTTCTTATGCACAGCTCACATCCCACTGTACCTTTACCCTTTCCTGAACACAACGAGTAAGTCAAGACCTTTCGAGTACTTGCGCCTTACTAGCTTAGGTGTCATTGGTGCTCTTGTTAAGGTAAACCATCCCGTCCCTTTACTGTAGCTTGTTTCCCCCTTCTATTTTGAGGTTCCCCAGCATACTTTTGCTGAAGGTGAAGGACTAATGTGTAAATAGTAGTAGCCTTTTAGCTAGTTAGTGTATGAAATAAGAAAGATCATTGACATCATTCTTTCACCAGGTTGATGATACAGAGGTCATTAGCTTCCTTCTATCAACCGAAATTATTCCTCTGTGCCTCCGCACCATGGAGATGGGGAGCGAGCTGTCGAAAACTGTAAGCCTTTTACAATGATATTGTGGATTAATGCCTTTTTTACGAATCAACTTGCTGTGATAATGTTAGGTTGCCACATTCATAGTTCAGAAGATCTTGTTGGATGATGTGGGGATGGATTACATCTGCACAACAGCGGAGCGGTTTTTCGCTGTTGGTCGAGTGTTGGGAAACATGGTTCAGTCACTTGTGGAGCAGCCTTCTCCACGCCTTTTGAAGCATATCATTCGTTGTTATCTCCGTTTATCAGACAACCCAAGGTTCGTTTAGCTCGAAACAAACTTCCTCGTTGATGTGTGTTGGCTGGCTGTTTCATGCTTGAGCTCTGTCTTTTATGTGTTACTTAGGGCTTGTGCTGCACTCGGAAGCTGTCTCCCTGACTCGCTGCGAGATGGAACCTTCAGCAATTGTCTTCGCGTAAGTCATTTTTCATACATTGACTCGGGGTTTTGAACTTGTTCGTCTAAAACATGGCAGCTTAGTTGAAACTTGGAGTTGTGCTTGTTTTCAGGAGGATCAAATCGCGAGGAGGTGGCTGCAACAGCTGGTTCACAATGTTGGAGTTGGTCGAGTCCCATCACATCAAGGTGGAGGATTTGAGCACATGCTTTGAGCTGAAACCATCTCAGGCCTATCCTTGTATTGCTTTTTTGTTTGTTTCTAATTTATTCACGTACTTTTGATGCCTTAACTTGGATGATGTGTTATAGGCTTTTGAAATTCTTCTTGTAATTATTTAATAAGCTTTAGAACAGCAAACCTAGAGTGCATAGTGCTCGGATAATAAAAGGATTGCTTTGAATTCCCATGAAAATTAATTTCATCAATGCGTCGTGTAGTTGTTTAATAAGCTTCAGTGCATAATAATGATCGGGATATTAAAGGATTGGTTACAAAATAGTTTCGGTTTGAATTTGAATCCCCATGAGACTTTATTCAGACAATGCTTCTTTGGTGGTTCTTGATGTCTTCACAATACTTGTCCGAGCTTCAAAGCTAGAACTTTTTAACGGGAATAACAGCTCCGTTCCTTGCACCAGACTCAAGCATTGCTTCAAGAACAGCAACGTCCCGAGCACCTTCCACGTATGATAGACGAGGCTCTTGCTCCTGCAGCAAATGCGTCAGGACACATTAGGATAGTTTAGATAACAGACCACCAAGGTTTTGAGTTCCTGCATTCCATTTCCAAGGGCTAAGATTCGAGGATTACCTTTGAAGCTCCTGAGATGTCATTGAAGAATGCTTTTAGCTCTTCAGTCACTCCACTGAACGGGTAAAAGATGGTCCTCGATGTCCCTCCTTCCCCGTAAACTGTGGCCTGAAAAGCTCAGAAGATCATAGTCATTTTAGTTTAGATTCGAGCAAAATATGGATATACTTCAGTTGATCATATGTTAAGAGTATACAAACCATGTAACCATGTCGGCCATCTTGAACTCCACGCTCAAGTTGAACAGTGCCCTTTAATCCTACGACTCTCCATAATATCTAAAACACAGAATTTTCTGTGAGAAAAAAACTATGGTTCTTAGGCTAAAGCGTTGTGGAAAGCAGAACATCTAAGTCTTACTACATGCCTTTGGAGACCTTGAAGAGACGACCATCACAAAGACTCCAGAGCACCCGTTCTCTAGCTGACTGCAGAGCAAAGAAACGTCCTGGATTAGAGTATTCATGTGAAATTAGTGTGCTAAGAAACATGGGATTGATGTATCTAAACTTACAAGTTTGATGTAATGTTGTCTGGTGCAGGTAAAGTCTTATCAACATGGGAGGTGGTGGCTGAGACTGATGTTACCTCACATCCAACAAGCTGTTCATCACAAACCAATACATCAAAATTTTGGCCCAAAAGCGGGATATTCGGAAAAGCGTATTTATTAGTTAATGAAGATGTACGGTACCATTCTTAACCCAGCAATGTAATGCACACCCATATCCAAGATGAAACCACCCTGCATATGAAGAGCGGACGGGTAAATATTAACAAAATAACACACAGCTTCGTCGGGATATATATATATATATATGTGTGATTGATATAATTGTTGTAAAGCAAAATGATTCTGGCAGGATGATAGCATCTGGAGCCATAAAATTCGTAAGTTACAATTTAAGTAAGCAGCGTGTTAGGGAGATGCAACAGAGTCTGATAGAAAAAGATTGTGGCAAAAACAGAAAGCATTACGTACGTCCAAGTTTCGTCTCCAGGAGCTTGAGAAGTAAGGATTGGAACTGTTCATTGATCCCTCGATAATAAGTTGGACGTTCATCATATCCCCAATTTCTTCCACAAGTTTCTTCAACTGCCAAAAAAGTCAAATCATGAGATATAATGTTAGTTGCTCAACAGGAAGTGCCAGGAAGACACTAAGTAGCATTTACCTCAACAAAAGCTGGTTCAAAACGATAATTTTCAGCCACAGCCCAGATTGGACGGCATGGGGAATCAGTAGAAATATTTTTATAGCTGGTCATTGCAGTTTCAATCTCACCGATTGCTGCAACAAAAAAAACGTGGATCATGCTACACATCTCTCATGTAAAAAAGGATGGATGACAAGCTGGTTTAAACAAGAGCAGTGATCATCAACTTACAAGCAGCAGCTGGCTTCTCTGAAAACCGATCCAGGACAGCAACATACATATCAAGAAAGAAGAAGACTCTTTAGTGTTTTTAAGTTGGGATACATTTCATGTAGCAATAACATTACTAGTTTAGTAACGGTAAAACAGAGCCAAAAACTCGACCATTATCCATGTTTGAGCAATCAAAGGCAGCCTTTTCGGATTAAAGAAGTGGACAAGTCACCTTGAAGGACGTGCTTTCCTACTTTGAGCATCTTCAGAGACATTTCAACCTAAAATGCATAATAAGATTTTGAGTTCACTCAGTAAGAACAAAAATACGCAATTGATTGGTAATGTTCCAACTATATGATTAAAGGATATACCTGGGTTTGGCCAGCAATGACAACAGCAACACCAAGAATGGAACTATCTTGAATGATCTCATTCAAACCTTCATCTCCCCATTTGCACTCCACTCCAGGAAAATGCTTCCGCGCTACCTCCACAGCTCCTTTCGCAGATTCCTTCAAACAAAAACCATAAGTCACCAAACCGATTCGATCAGGGGCGATGAGATGATAAGGAAGCAAGCCTAATGGTGTATTTTTAACTGTTACATAAGCTACATATTCGTCGTTGATTCAAATCATCTCCCAGATCAAGCGCAGTGATCGAATTGTTACCTCAGAACGGCTCCAAATGGCTTTGAGGTTGACGAGATCGGAGATCTCAGCCAAGCGAGGAATGTACTGCGTCTTGACGAAGATCCCAGCTCCGAGAATGGCGATTCCAGGTGGTGAAGCATTCGCCATTTTCCTTTTTTTCTCTCGTCGATCTCTGTGTGAGATTTTTTGAATCTGATCCAAGCAAACAAACAAAGTACACTTGCTGCTGCTGCTAAGTGCTAACTCAACCGCAAACGTCATATGTATCGTAACCGCTTTGCTTGTCGAATCCAAATCGCAAACGCTTGATATCGCTCACTGTGAATCGAATAACTTCATGGTCGAAATTACCGTTTTACCCCTATAATCAGCTATAATCAACCTCTCTCTCATCGATTTCCCCAACTTCCCTCCTTTCATATAAACCAACCCTAGATATCCCTGCTTCGAATTTGGGGGATCGGATCTATTCTTCTACTCTGAGATTTGATTGATACTCTTTCTCGATGGCCGGAGGTGATAGTCCAGCTGAAACGAAGAAGGGAAGCTCCAAGACCTCTAAGAACACTAAAGAGAGCAGTAAAGAGAGCACCCTCAAGCAGAGTAATGCTGCTACTTTTATCTCCACATTCCACAGTTTAATTGAGCTGAATTCAAAGTAATTTCTTTTTGAAATTTGCAGAATCTCCAGCTGAGTTTTTCGCCGAGAACAAGAACATTGCTGGATTCGATAATGTGAGCTCCGATTCCTTTGTTTCAGTTCAAAAACAATGGAACCTTAATGCCCGATTTGTTTTAAATTGTTGATTATTTTTCAGCCAGGGAAGTCACTGTACACTACAGTGAGAGAGCTTGTTGAAAACGCTCTTGATTCTTCTGAGTCCATCTCTGAGCTCCCTGAGGTTGAAGTTACTATGTACGTTCCCTTCCTTTCACATATCAGAATACGTACTTTGAGATCATTCAATATGACAAATCTAAAGTTCTGTTGACCAGTTTTCTTACTGTCACTAGATTCACCGACTGTCTTGTTTTCTTTTGAAAGCGAAGAGATTGGAAAATCTAAGTTCAATTCCATGATTGGTCTTATTGATCGGGAACGTGTTGACACCAAGCTCTATGATGACTACGAGACTGACAAGGCCCGTGAGGTCCTCCAACTCTCTCCCTCTCTCTCTTAATTGTCTCACTCTGTCTGGTTAAAGCAGCTTTTGTTTCACTGTTCTGCATTCTTCTGGATTGTTAACAATTCTGATTTTTTTGGTACTTGTTTCCTGATTTGTAGAAAAGGTTAGTAAAGGAAGCTCGTGCCAGTGAGATACAAGCCAAAAATTTGGCTTCAGGAAAGAAAAACAAAGAGCCTGGAGTCTCTAAGGTTTTAAAGGCTCGTGGGGAAGCATCCTATTACAAGGTTACATGTAAGGTGAGTATTTGAATTGTTTTTGTTTTAGTTCTACAGATATTGCTGTGTGCCATTTCAGTCTCAAGGGTTAGTAACAGTGACAGGCTTACAGCCATATATACCTTCAGAATATAAATATGTTCTTGTGCATTTTGTTTTTTGAGATTTGACTTGAGTTGATCATAATGTAGGATAATGGTAAGGGGATGCCACACGATGACATCCCAAATATGTTTGGCAGAGGTAAATAACTAATGGCCACTCTCACTTTATTTATTTAGCCTTGCGTATCATCCTTATAAAAAGCTTTTGTCTTGAGGCTAGATTTAAGAATTGTTCTTCTTACAGTTCTGTCTGGGACGAAGTATGGACTGAAGCAAACTCGTGGAAAGTTTGGTTTAGGGGCAAAGATGGTACTCTTTTGTTTCTTTTGATTTCTTATATAGCATGTTTAATATCTGTGCTTGGCCTTGTAATTTATACTTTACATGGAGAGTGTAGGAGTGGTAAAAATATGCATTAAATATGGAATGTTACCCTTCATAACTAAAGTTTTCCTAGAGAACCTGTTTAACTCTTCTATTTTCTCTGTTTTCTCCTGGCGTGCAGGCTTTAATTTGGTCCAAAATGAGTACAGGCCTCCCCATAGAGATCTCTTCATCTATGAAGAGCCAAAACTATGTTACGTTCTGCAGATTGGATATTGATATTCACAGGTACCCCTTGAATACATGAACAGCTTCTCTGAAGCTATCTACCTAACTGTTTATGTTTCTGCATGTGACAATAATAGCCATGAATCCTTTGAATATTCGACGTCTTCTCATGATTATCTGTGTATGGTTTGACTGTTTCGAATCTTTTAAGAAAGTCATCATTTAGCTCAGCGTCAAAGAATGATCTTTAAATGGTTAACTTGCAGGAACATTCCTCACATTCATCTACACGAGAAGAAGGCCAACAAAGAGAAATGGCATGGAGCCGAAATACAGGTGGTAATTGAGGGAAACTGGACAACATACAGAGTAAGTAGTTTTGATAGTCCTTTTGCTGTACCTTATTTCTTTAGATATTTTTGTCTGCAGAATGTCTAACACGTTTTATTTTTTCTTTTCCAGTCAAAGATCTTGCACTACATGCGCCAAATGGCTGTTATTACTCCTTATGCGCAGTTTCTATTTAGATTTATTTCAGAAACACCCGAGTATGATATCTGTCTCTCTGTCTTCTTGCTGCCCTGTCACATATATATATCTGTTCACATGCAGCATTATTAAGTTGTTCAATTTTTTTTTAAAATATAATATAGGAAAAATGTCACTGTAAAATTTACTCGAAGAACGGATGTGATGCCCCCAATTCCTATCGAGACAAAGCACCATCCTTCGTCAGTTGACTTGCTGCTTATCAAGCGCCTTGTTACAGACACTTCCAAAAAGACCCTTCTGCAGTTTCTTCAGAATGAATTTGTGAATATTAACAAAAACCTTGCAGCGCGATTAATTGGTAAGTATGACACCGATCTCTTTTGTTATATAAGTTTGAATGTCGATATAATATAAAGAAAACCATCTATAATATCCCTCGACTCAAAGTCAATCACTTTTTTTTCTTTCAGGGGAAATGGGACCCGATTTCAGCCCTGGCATGGCTGTCAAGTCTGTGACATCTCAGCAAATGGTGCGCATACATCAGTTATTCCGCCAAGCTAAATTCGACGACCCTAGTGGTGATGTAAGCATCTGCTTTCTCTTAGCTGTACATTGGGAACTGCTTTATTATTCCTATGTCTCTCTTGAGGGTCTTTTAAAAGTTTAATTTGGTAGAGCATCTGGATTATAGCAAAAAGTTAGTTCTCATCATACTCTGTTTTTTTTTCTTGTAGTGTCTTAGCCCGGCAGGAGAATACAATCTTCGTCTAGGGATTATCAAGGAGCTGCATCCAGATATGGTGGCAACGCATTCAGGCAGGTTGTCAATTCAACCCTCAATTTTCTGCCAATGCATTGGAATATAAATATGGTGTGCTATAATAGTCTATCATATAGTAATTTCATCGGTCAATCTTTACCTTTATGTTCTTCGTGGTTGATTTGAGCTATGTTAAGCGTTGACTTCTTCCTGGAATCTATGTTCAGTGCTCAGGTATTTGAAGGTCATCCTTTCATTGTTGAAGCTGGTGTTAGTGTGGGTGGAAGAGATGTGAAACAGGCAAGTCATATCCTCCTTTTGTTTATTCATGTATATTCGTTCGCAGCAAAGTTTGCAAACACACTCAAAAGAGAGTAATTCCCAAAGGTTATAGGTTGTTACTACGTCTCATAAGTCAACTAAAATTTAGCATGGATGATATCCATCGCTCTTATAAAACCATGAAGAAACATAAAGAGAAATGGAAGCGAGTTTCTCGATTTGGAAAATAAAAATATCTTCTTGCATTATTCCTTACTTATCTTGATCTCACGATACTAATCTTTTACTTTCTTATGGGGACTTTGTGGGAACTGAAATGACAGGGGATCAACATATTCCGTTTTGCAAACCGGATTCCTCTCCTTTTTGAACAAGGAGGTGATGTTGTGACCAGGACAGCCTTAAAGAGAATCAAGTGAGAAGACTTCTTAAGCTTGCTTGGCTAAATCTCATTTGATTTGGCATCTTTCTCCAAATTTCTTTTACTAATTGGGGCAATTTGAAAAACATTTGCAGTTGGAATAGCTATAAGATTAACCAGACGCAAGATAAAATAGGAGTATTTGTGAGCATAGTGAGTACAAAAATTCCTTTCAAAGGGACAGGGAAAGAATACATAGGAGATGACATCAGTGAAATAGCTACTGCAGTCAAGGTAACCTCAGACTTCTCGACTTTATCTGCTGCACAACTTGTTAAATCAAACTTTTGTCATTTTTTTCCTTCCATCAAGTCTGCAATTCAACAATGCTGCATTCAACTGAAATCCAAAATAGTCAAGAGGCTTCAAGCACGCGAACAACAAGAGAGAAAACGCAGTTTGAGCAGGTACATCCCGGATGCAACTGGAGCGGTGTACGAGGTTCTAAAACAAATGACAGAAGAACATACAAAAAAGAGAAAGCGCTACAAAGAGGAAGAAACAGCTATGCTTGAGAAAGTGTCTAAACTTATAATCACCAAAGAAACATTGAAAGAAAAGCTTGCTGAGCATGTGGAACAGGTTTGCATCAATCACTCGTTTTAAGTAATTGCTGCATCATCATCATCATCACTTTGAATGTTTGCAATGGTTTTACAGGTGGATTACGAGATGGCATTAGAGTATGCAACACAGAGTGGAGTGAGTGAAGAACCCAGAGAAAATATATATCTCCAACAATTGAATCCCAACCATTCCAACTTCATTGATCTTCACAGTCCGACCTTTGTCTTCAGGCTCATCTTGTAAACTGTTTCTATTACTATTTTCGACTCATCACTATTACAAGTTTCAGTCCCATTTCTTCACTTTCTTGTGTGTGTGTTTTGTTTAAGAATAAATTTCGTTTTGGGAGTTTTCAGACACTCGAAAAGTGCAAAAAGAAATGATAAAATATTTATGATTCGTTTCAACAACGTGTTGTAGGACGTGATGATAATTATTTATAATAATCTTGAGCTCGAAAACTTATTAAAATGTTTTCTTACCTCTTTAGATTAAAAATTGTATACTAGATGTCGGTGAAGTAAACTTATTAAAATGGTTTCTTTGTAAAAAAAAAAAATTCCGACCAATTTTAATGCAGTTATGGATAATGGATATATATATTTTAAAGAAGATAATAAAAAAGAGGGAGAAATAACGGATTTTTTAGTTTCGCGTCAATTAATAATACGAGTGAAAAAACATTAAATTTGCACCGCGTAATATTTAATAAAAAAAAGAGGGAAGTGAACAAAAAAAGTAACCCCAAACGAGGAGCAGTGAGTAGTGCCAAAAGGCGCTTTGTTAATTACTTTCTGAAATAATTTATAATAAGAAAAATAAATGACAATAAATGATCTTTTAAAAAATAAAAATATATATAAACCCACACTCTTTCTCTCCATGATCTACAGAGAGACTCCACAAAGAAACGCAAGTAACAAAAGTCGCTTTCGACCCACGTGATCCTTCGTCGACTTTTCTTCTTCTTCTTCTCTCTTTCATCTTCATCTTTCTCGTCTCTAACTTTTTTAGGCGATGAATTAGGGTTTAATTATTTCCTCTCATTTTCCGCAAAACCAAGAGAAGAGAAAGGCAGAGATTCCTTTTTAATCAAATTCTATTCATCTGCTTTGTTAATCTCCAGGTAACCAACTTCGTCTCTTCTCCAAATTTGATTTATTGATACTCTAGATGATGATCGGTAGATAGGTTTGTTTTCACGGGGGGTTTTGGTAGATCCATTGGTTTTGACTCCAAATTACTACGATCTAACTCTATGTCTAATTACTAATTTTATTTCCTGTTGAATCTCAATATCTTTGATCTATATTAAAAAATATTTAGCATTAAATTTGCAATTTTTATTTCTTATTATGTCCTCTTCACAAACGATCCTTTCTATATTTAGATTTTCCGGTGGATTATTATTATTATTATTATTTTTTGTAACCGAACCCATAGATTGATTCTGCTCTGTCTGAATTTGATACTCTCAAGTCGAAAAAACATAAGATCTGATGTCTTGTCTTATTACTTGACCGCCTCTCTAAACGATTATTGAATCCCACAAAAAAAGCCCCCTTTCTAATTCTGGAATTAGGGTTTTGATTTGATGTATTGATTGTTACGTGTCTCCCAGGTTTAATCATACTCTGAAGAGAGTCACGATGATGTTTAACGAGATGGGAATGTGCGGGAACATGGACTTCTTCTCCCCCGCATCTCTCGGAGAAGTTGACTTCTGTCCCGCGCCCGCACACCCCGAACCCGACTCAGTCGTTGAAGACGACTACACCGACGACGAGATCGACGTCGACGAGCTCGAGAGGAGGATGTGGAGGGACAAGATGCGGCTCAAGCGTCTCAAGGAGCAGGACAAGAGCGGCAGCAAAGAAGGAGTCGACGCAGCCAAGCAGAGGCAGTCTCAGGAGCAAGCCAGGAGGAAGAAGATGTCCAGAGCTCAAGACGGGATCTTGAAGTACATGCTGAAGATGATGGAGGTCTGCAAAGCTCAGGGCTTTGTGTATGGGATCATCCCTGAGAACGGGAAGCCTGTGACTGGGGCCTCTGATAATCTCAGGGAGTGGTGGAAAGATAAGGTGAGGTTTGATCGGAACGGTCCCGCTGCTATAAGTAAGTACCAAGCGGAGAACAACATCCCTGGGGTTCGTGAAGGTAGCAACCCCATTGGACCTACTCCGCATACGTTGCAGGAGCTTCAGGACACGACTCTGGGGTCGCTTTTGTCGGCGTTGATGCAGCACTGTGATCCTCCTCAGAGAAGGTTTCCTTTGGAGAAAGGCGTGCCTCCTCCGTGGTGGCCTAATGGGAAAGAGGACTGGTGGCCGCAGCTTGGTTTGCCTAAGGACCAAGGTCCTGCTCCTTACAAGAAGCCTCATGATCTCAAGAAGGCGTGGAAGGTTGGAGTGTTGACTGCGGTTATCAAGCATATGTTTCCTGATATTGCGAAGATCAGGAAGCTCGTGAGGCAGTCCAAGTGCTTGCAGGATAAGATGACTGCTAAGGAGAGTGCTACTTGGCTTGCTATTATTAACCAGGAAGAGTCCTTGGCTAGGGAGCTTTACCCTGAGTCCTGTCCTCCTGTTTCTTTGTCCGGTGGTGGTAGCTGCTCGCTTCTGATGAATGATTGTAGTCAGTACGACGTTGATGGTTTGGAGAAGGAGACTCACTATGAAGTGGAGGAGCTCAAGCCGGAGAAAGTTAACTTTGGGATGGCTGCTAACTTCCCTGTGAAGGAAGAAGTTCCATCGGAGTTCATGAGGAAGAGGAAGCCAAGCAGAGAGCTGAACACTATGATGGACAGAACCATCTTCACCTGCGAGAACACTGGGTGCGCGCATGGCGATGTCAGCCGTGGTTTTCTTGATAGGAACTCAAGAGACAACCATCAGTTTGTTTGTCCACATCGAGACAGCGGCTTACCCTATGGAGCACCGTCCAGGTTCCATGTCAGTGAAGTTAAGCCGGTGGTTGGATTCTCTCAGCCAAGGCCAGTGAACTCGGTTTCTCAGCCAATTGACTTAACCGGTATTGGAGTTCCTGAAGATGGACAGAAGATGATCTCCGAGCTCATGTCCATGTACGACAGAAACGTCCAGAGCAACCAAAACCAAACTTCTATGGTCATGGAGACTCAACTGCTTCAACCAACGGTCCAGAATCATCAAGAACATCTCCAGTTTCAAGGAAACATGGTGGAAGGAAGTTTCTTTGAAGACTTGAACATTCCAAACAGAGTGAACAACCAAGTGTTCTTCCAAGGGAACAACAACAACAGTGGGTTCAAGTACGATACGGCGCACACCAACAACAACAACAACTTTGAAGCTGCGCATAACAACGGTAGCAGCAACAGGTTTCAGCTTGTGTTTGATTCTCCACGTTTGATATGGCCTCATTCGATTACAGAGATGATATGTCAATGCCGGGAGTAGTAGGAACGATGGATGGTATGCAGCAGAAGCAGCAAGATGTATCCATATGGTTCTAAGTCCTTGGGGAATAGATTTCATCTTCTGGTTTATTTTTTATCTTTGGTGTTCTTACATTCTCTCTACAATGTAATATTTTTCTGGGTCTGTCGTCTGTCTCTGTCTCCTCGCTTGTAAGGGAGTCTCTGAAACTCTATGTTACTGTGTGTGTCTTGGTCTCGGCTTGGTGAAGCTCTCTCATCATCAGCTGTTTTAGTTTTATACACCCCATATGCTTTGGGGACGAACATAATGTAAGTTTTTATATTATATTATATAATTTGGAGTCTCTTAATTATTTGTTGTTACGTGTGGTATATTGATGATTGAATACTCTGGTGGTGTGTTATAAAAAAAAGGAACAGTCTGGTACGTCTTCAAAACGGCTTCAAGAATTATTTATTACAAGACACTTACAATTTACTCGAAGCAAGCTAACGTGTGGTGAAGTGGCTCGTTGGTAATAGAGCGGGTCAGTGCTCCTATCAACCAGCGATCGAACACAAAACACATCATATGAAACCAAACCAAGAAAAAAAAACAAATATTATGAATAAAAGGTATCTTAAATATCTTTTTATCAATATTTTTATTACTTTATTACATTCAGTATGACAATTCTCTCAAATAGTTTTTTTTAAAAAAAATTATCACAAAAAT
>NW_026014019.1:0-8406 GCF_020379485.1 Brassica napus | reverse complement strand
TGACCCGACCCGGAACCGAAAAATTTTTAAATTACTCTATCGGGTCCTAAACTCTTAGACCCGAAGATCCGAACCCGAAAGGACCCGACCCGAATCCTATCCGACGACCCGAATGCCCAGGCCTACTATTAAAACAATTGACAGGGAATTTTTACTCTTTAATATTATTGAATGTGTTAATTATTTCTTAATACATAGTAGATAAAACAAAAAAAAACACGCATTACGATATGAACGTTATATTATCATCAAAGCAATAGTTAACATATGTACCTCATCCTGTGATAATTTATAAAGTAGCAATGAATCTATGAGTTCAGCAAATTTGCAATTACCTACTTCAAAATTTAAGTATATAAACAGTTAAACAATAGTGTGTTGAATATTATATTCATATGATTTAAAAGCATTTACAAATTTGTATTTTAAACTTACACCAAAAACTTACGAAAGTAAATATCCATTCATATTCTCAACCACTTCAATATCACCAACGCCAAAAAAATTTAACCAAGAGCACGAAAACTATAATATATTTAAAACTACAACAAATACATTAGTTAATGAAAAATCCTTTTTAAAAATATTATGGATGCATACATAAATATTTAGGAAATGTATAAAAAGAAATAAAAGTAACGATAACTCGAAGAAGAATAAAATGTAAGACTAAGAATATTAATGATTTGTGATTGAATATATATTTGTCACAAAAAACTTAATAAAAAAAATACATACTTTGTTTTAAGAACATTAAAAATCACGTTAAAATTTTTAACATTTTTAAAAAAATATGAATCAATAATATTAAATTTTATCCGAAAAATTCAGCACTAAATACATAAAAAAAAAAAACTTTAAACCTTATAATCCTAAGTATTATTCTAAACCAAACCTTAAACCCAACCTAAACCAAACGCTAACCAAACGCTAAACCAAACGCTAAACCTTTTCTACTACATAAACCCGTAAATCCTACCTAACCCGAAACCCGACCTAAACCTAGACCTTAACCCTAGCTAACCCTAAACCCGACAGAAACGGAACCCTAATCCCGAAACCCTTCATAGTACCCTAAACCCTAAACCTATCGAACCGGAAACCTACCGAACCCGAAACCCGAGGGAACCAGAAACCCGACCTAAGAAACCCCGCCGAACCCGAAAACCCGACCTAAAACCGACCCGAAAGCCGACCGAACCCGAAACCCTACCGGACCGGAACCCGACAGAACCCGAAAACCCTACGAACCCGACCTAACCGAAACCTTTCGAACCCGAAACCTTCGAGCCCTATACCCGACCGAACCCGAAACCCGACGAACCGGAAACCCAACGAACCAGAAACCCGGTAACCCGAAACCCGACCGAAACCGAAACCCGACCGAACCCGAAACCCGACCGACCTAAACCCGGGCGAACCCGAAAACCGACCGAACCCTCCGGCGAACCCTAAACCTACCGAACCATAAACCCCTTCTAACCCGAAACCTGATCTAACCCGTAAACCACGCCTAACCCTAAACCGTACCTAAACCGTGCTAGCCCGAAATCCGACTAACCCGTAAACCCGGGCGAACCCGAAACCAGGCGAACCCGAAACCCGAACGAAGGCGAAAACCCGAGCGAACCCGAAACCCGACGAACCCGAAAACCCGACCGAACCCGAAAACCGGGCGAACCCGAAACCCGGGCGAGCCCGAAACCCGACCGAACCCGAAACCCGACGAACCCGAAACCCGACGAACCCGACGAACCCGAAACCCGACCGAAGGCGAAACCCGACGGAACCCGAAACCCGACCAACCCGAAACCCGACCGAACCGAAAACCTAACCCGGAACCCGACCGAACCCGAACCCTAAACCCGACGAACCCGACCGAACCGAAACCCGGGCAACCCGAAACCGGGCGAGACCCGAAACGCGACGGAACCCGAAACCCGACGAACCGGAAACCGGACGAACCCGAAAACCCGGGCGAACCCGAAAACCCGACCGAACCGCAACCCGACCGAACGAAACCCGACCTACCCGAAACCCTTGCGAACCCGAAACCCGACGTAACCCTAAAACCCCTGCTAACCCGAAACCCGGTCTAACCCTAAACCCTAAACCCTACCTAACCCTAAACCCCTTCGAAACCGAAACATGACCGAAACCCTAAACCCTAAACCCTTCTAACCCGAAACCAGGCTAACCCTAAACCCTACCTAATTCGAAACCCGACCGAACCCTAAACCCGACGCACCCGAAACCCGGTCTAACCCCGAAACCCGACGTAACCCGAAACCCCTTCGAACCCTAAAACCCTTTCTAACCCTAAACCCTACCTAACCCATTCTAGCCGGAATCATAACCCTAAACCCTTGCTAACCTAAACCATGCGAACCCTAAACCCGACCGAATTCTAAACACTACCGAACCCGAAACCCGACGAACCCGAAACCCGACCGAACCGAAACCCTACCCAACCCGAAAACCGGGGAACCCGAAACCCTTTCGAGCCCTGAAACCCTACCTAACCCGAAACCCTACTAGCCCGTAACCCTACTAACCCGAAACCCGACTAACCCCGAACCCGAAAACCCGACTAACCCTAAAACCCTACCTAACCCTAAACCCGACCTAAACCTTAACCCTACCCACCCTAAACCCCTTTTAACCCTAAACCCTTTCTAACCCTAAACCCTACCTAACCCTAAACCCTGCTAACCCTAAACTCTGCCTAAACCTAACCCTAAAACTCTACCTAAACCTAACCATAAATCTCATCTAACGCTAAAACTCTACCAACCCTAAACACTAAAAAATAATCTCAAAACTTAAAGTTAAAAAAAACCTAAACTCTACCACCATATGTAATTTGCTGTTGTGATATTCAAATAACAAATTACATAAATAATCTCATCTAACGCTAAAACTCTACCAACCCTAAACACTAAAAAATAATCTCAAAACTTAAAGTTAAAAAAACCTAAACTCTACCGATATGTAATTTGCTGTTGTGATATTCAAATAACAAATTACATAGCGGATTTTAAATCTTACATCCATTATTTTAATTGCCAAAATATTTTGAAATTGTATCTTATGAATAATAAAGGTAAATTATATTTTAATAACGTTAAATTTTGTTAAAATAGAATGAAAAACTATTATCACAAATAAATAAAGAATTTTGATGAAATTTGAAAATCTTCGAATCAATAACAATTAATTAGTAATATTTCAAAAACCCTTAAACTATTATAGCTGTAGAATCTAAAAAAAAAAAATTAAAGTTCTCAAACATTTATTGCCAATAACCATCCTTAAAGCTTTGCTCATTCACAAAAAATAATATTCTTTACATAAATTGCAAACAAGTTTGTTTTTTGACTAGAGACCCAACTTTAAATTATACCACTAAAATATTTTAATATTTAATTATTCAGAAATAACAAGTTAATGTTCTTAAAACAATAACCATCCTTAAATCTTTGCTCATTCAAAAAAATAATATTCTTTACATAAATTGGAAACAAGTTTTGTTTTTTGACTAGAGACCCAAGTTTAAATTATACCACTAAAATATTTTAATATTTAATTGTTCAGAAATATATATATTATATATTCGAGAGTAGACAATGCATAGATGATACTAAATTGATCGCAAGAATTCTTTTTGGAAAACACAATATAACTAGTATGGTATACAAAGAACTTTTAAAAAATTTATGAAAATGTTTAAGCCCGCATCGCGGACAAAACACCTAGTTCTTAATATACTGATAATTTATTATATAAATAACTCTAGGGTGATTTTGCTGTATAAACCATATTGAGAAAAAATAAAGAATATAGCTATGTGTTGAAAAATGTGTCAATTTGCCATATTATTGGACATTATAGTCCTTTACGAGCGCGTGAATGTGTGTATATCACACACTACAACCAATACTATTCTATTTATGTTGTCAATATAGAATGGATTATTTCGAACATAAATATAACAATAGAGAATAATATAATTTTTTAATACTATTTATTTATAGGGTTCAATGCAATTTAATCAGTGGACAATATGAACAAGCATATTTATTCGTAGGACAAGTGTTTAATGTAAAATAAATTATGTGAAATAACATAATTAGTTGATATATTACAAAATAAAATATACCATTCTATATTTGATGACCATATAGTATATCATGTAGATATATGTATATGAAAAAAAATATTGAGAGTAAGGGGGAAAGGAAGAAAAGCGAAGACGGGGATGATAAAAATGAAAAAAGAGTTTACGGACGAAGCTGAAAAGATGCAATGTCTAATAAATAGAAGAGTATAAAGAACATGATGGGATGATAAAAAAAGAAGAGGAAAGAAGTACAAAGAGGAAAATGGAGAGAGAGAGAGAGAGAGGAAAGTAAGAGGAGAGAAGAGGGGGGGGAGGAAAGAAGTGAAGAGAGAGAGAGAATCTGGGAGAGGAAAAAGAGGAGAAAAAAAAGTGTAATTTCTATTCTATTTTATATTTTATAAATAGAATACAACAATATAATATTTGAACATTATATATTAGAGAAAGAGAGGGGAAAAAAGAAGTGAAAGAGAGAGGGAGAAGGAAAAGAAAGAGTGATATGTGGATGGAGATTGGAGAGGGAGATTGATAGAGATTGAGGAAAGATGAATTTTATTGCTACTATTCTATATAACTTTATGTAATAGAATAGAACAAAACTTTATTATTATTGCATATATTCAATTTTATAAATATATGTTAGTTTTACAAAATTCAAAACATGTCATATACGAAAAAAAATCTATGTTTTTTATAAGTATATAAGAAATTCAAATTATAATTTTTCTAACTTATAAAGTTAATTAAAAAGAGAGGTGAAAATGAGAAAGGGTAATATGGCAAATAATATATAAATATCATAGCCTATTTTTGTTATGGTTATACACTTAATTTTTATTCCACTATGGACATGATACCCAATTCCCATAACTCTATCAGGGGCAGAACATTAGACCATCAACATCCTTGGATCCTTAAAAGGGGTCTTTAGCAAAAAAATTTTATTAAAATTATGGGGGGTCCCAGCAAAAACTAAATAACCGGTAACAAAAACTACAAAATAAGGACCGATTTACGTTGGATCTTTGCACTGTTCGTGGGCTTCACCGACGCATGGCGGCCCGCGATTGGTTCCCTTTAAATTTTTTTTTCAGATGGAAAAAAGAAAAAAAATTTCCTAAGAAACCTATCAGGGATAATCATGCCCTTAGGACTCTTGTCAAGGATGGTTTAATTATCAGGAAACTCTCCAAGATCCACTCACGTGCTCATGCAAGGACTTTGAACGAGGCCAAACGAAAGGGTCGTCACTCTGGTTCTGGTAATGAATGCAAAATCTATTTTTTGGTCGCATTTTTTTTATAAGCTTGTGATAGATTTGAGATTTCCTTATTCAACGTTTATTGGGTTTTCAGGTAAGAGAAAGGGCACAAGAGAGGCGAGGCAACCGACCAAGTTTCTCTGGATGAATAGAATGAGGGTGTTGAGGCGTTTCCTTCTCAACTACCGTGAGAAAAACAAGATCGACAAGCACATGTACCATGAAATGTACATGAAAGTGAAGGGTGGGGTGTTTAAGAACAAGTGTGTGCTTATGGAGAGCATCCACAAGTACACGGTTGAGAAGGCGAGAGAGAAGACACTCTCTGACCAGTTTGAGACCAAACGTGTTAAGAACAAGGCTAGCAGGGAGAGAAGTTGGCGAGAAAGTTGGCGAGAAGGAGAGAAACGTTTAGCTAGAGGAGCCGGAGGTGGAGAGATAAGCTGTTGTGTCTTAAGTTTACTTCTTCAATAAGATATTGTTTTCTTTTACATGATTTTGTTGGAACCGTTTTCTCTCAAAGCACCATTAAACCTACCACCCTAAGTGGAGTGCTTAATTATTATTTTTTTGGTTTTTTCTCTAATTTTTTTTTAAAAAAACGAATCAATTGCGGATCACTACGTGTCAGTGGACCCGCGAAGCAGCTCAAGCATCGACACCAGATCTGGCGTCTTTGGCGTCGTTTCTTCTTTTTGTGGTGGAACCCACCCCTAAGCACTCCTCTTAGCTCATGCATTAATCCTGCTCTCATGGTTGGGATCTCACTAATTTACTATTAATTTGGGAAACCGGTCATTAAAATTCCAAACTTACAGATTTTGGCTATTTAAAGCATATACTTAGGCTTAGACAACTTAAAACATCAAACTTTGACTTTTATTTTAATCTTAAACTTTGTTTGACAAAGCCACATTGTTAAACTCTCTAACAGAATTATAAACAGAGTTAATTAACTCCTCATTTAGATGGCCAAAGTATATTTCACCAATTTGTGTATGGATCTAGCAAATGAAAGACAAGTTGGATTAATAGTTGTCTCACTATTTTACTAGAAGTAAAAATAGGAGATAAAGTATCATGGGTTAAATGATTGGGGACAGTAATTTTGTACTGTAGTTCATCCCTGCCATATCAATGACAGTAACTTTGTACAACAAATCAATGGCAGTAACTAATTTGTACAGTGGTGCACAGAATTTAACCATGTGCTAAAATGATTCAAAATCACAACTACTTTCAAAATTATGTAGTTAGAAAAAGGCAGTTTAATTATCACTTGATTAAATTTTTGGATATAATTAATTATGCTTTACAAATGATTTTAATAAAACAAAATTAACAAAAGAGATCTATGAAAATTATATTTTATAGAAAATTTGTAATTGTGTTGGCTAAAAGTGAGTAGCTTACTAATTCATAGAGATGATTTTTCTCTACAATCTATACTATAAAGCAGGATCCTATTGTCATAATTACCTTAGCCTGCCCTTTCATTCACTAACATTGCATGTTTCATTAAGGGCAATTAAGTAATATTAATAACAAATCTATATTGGGTCATTATTTTTGGATTCAGCCCACATCAAATCTCTTTTGGACCATTTGGGCCTATTAAAAAATCAGATTCAAATCTCATTTTTTTTTTCTTTTGGGCCATTGAGTCCAAGTTCAAATAATTTTTTTTAACTATTCTTAATTATTATTTTTTTCTTTTCTTAATATAATTTAAGCATTCATAAAAATAATTGAATTTTTTTATTGAAAAGTATAAATCTTATTAAAAGTATATAATTTTTTAATTAAAATATTAACCCCATAATAAAATTAATTTATCAGAGTTATACCAACTTAATTCATTAAAAAAAATAAAGTTAAATTTTTAAACATAAATAGTCATTTAAAATGAAATACGAAAATAAAGATAAAAATTCTTTATAAAATAAAACACAAATATATCAAAATGTGACATTTACTAAATTTGTCAATTGAAAAAAAAACAAAAATAATCCGCGCTTTGAAAGCGCGGGTCAAAATCTAGTATATCATTATTTAAAGATATGTTTCTTAAATAAAACTTGTCATCTCAAATAAAAGGAACTATATCTATACTATTAAAGCAGGATCCTATTGTCATAATTACCTTAGCCTGCCCTTTCATTCACTAACATTGCATGTTTCATTAAGGGCAATTAAGTAATATTAATAACAAATCTATATTGGGTCATTATTTTGGATTCAGCCCACATCAAATCTCTTTGGACATTTGGGCCTATTAAAAAATCAGATTCAAATCTCATTTTTTTTTCTTTTGGGCCATTGAGTCCAAGTTCAAATAATTTTTTTTAACTATTCTTAATTATTATTTTTTTCTTTTCTTAATATAATTTAAGCATTCAAAAATAATTGAATTTTTTTATTGAAAAGTATAAATCTTTATTAAAAGTATATAATTTTTTAATTAAAATATTAACCCATAATAAAATTAATTTATCAGAGTTATACCAACTTAATTCATTAAAAAAAATAAAGTTAAATTTTTAAAATAAATAGTCATTTAAAATGAAATACGATAAATAAAGATAAAAATTCTTTTATAAAATAAAACACAAATATATCAAAATGTGACATTTACTAAATATTTGTCAATTGAAAAAAAAAACAAAAATAAATCCGCGCTTTGAAAGCGCGGGTCAAAATCTAGTATATCATTATTTAAAGATATGTTTTTAAATAAAACTTGTCATCTCAAATAAAAGGAACTATATTATAAGCTTAGACTATATGTATAATAAGGTGTGTAATTTTTTAAACACGGATCCGGTTTCGAATAACCATCGGCGCAAATTAAAGAAGGTCAAAGCAGACGTAGTTCATCATCTTCACTTTGCTTTCTTCTGAAAACAAAAGAAACCAACACCGCGTCTCTCTCTCTCTCTCTCCCACTTTTGAATTTTCCCTCAGATTCATCATCTCTATCGATCCTCCCAACGATCCGGTCATCTGATCGGAAACTCCCTCAAGG
>NW_026014018.1:0-27631 GCF_020379485.1 Brassica napus | reverse complement strand
TAAAACCTATACCTAACCTAACCCTAAATTCTCATCTAACGCTAAAACTCTACCAACCCCTAAACCTAAAAAAATATCTCAAAACTTAAAGTAAAAAAACCTAAACTTACCACCATATGTAATTTGAAATGTTGTGATATTCAAATAACAAATTACAATAAATAATCTCATCTAACGCTAAAACTCTACCAACCCTAAACACTAAAAAAAATCTCAAAACTTAAAGTTAAAAACAAACCTAAACTCTACCGATATGTAATTTGCTGTTGTGATATTCAAATAACAAATTACATAGCGGATTTTAAATCTTACATCCATTATTTTAATTGCCAAAATATTTTGAAAATTGTATCTTATGAATAATAAAGGTAAATTATATTTTAATAACGTTAAATTTTGTTTAAAATAGAATGAAAAACTATTATCACAAATAAATAAAGAATTTTGATGAAATTTGAAAATCTTCGAATCAATAACAATTAATTAGTAATATTTCAAAAACCCTTAAACTATTATAGCTGTAGAATCTAAAAAAAAAATTAAAGTTCTCAAACATTTATTTGCCAATAACCATCCTTAAAGCTTTGCTCATTCACAAAAAATAATATTCTTTACATAAATTGCAAACAAGTTTTGTTTTTTGACTAGAGACCCAACTTTAAATTATACCACTAAAATATTTTAATATTAATTATTCAGAAATAACAAGTTAATGTTCTTAAAACAATAAACCATCCTTAAATCTTTGCTCATTCAAAAAATAATATTCTTTACATAAATTGGAAACAAGTTTTGTTTTTGACTAGAGACCCAAGTTTAAATTATACCACTAAAATATTTAATATTTAATTGTTCAGAAATATATATATTTATATATTCGAGAGTAGACAATGCATAGATGATACTAAATTGATCGCAAGAATTCTTTTTGGAAAACACAATATAACTAGTATGGTATACAAAGAACTTTTAAAAAAATTTATGAAAATGTTTAAGCCCGCATCGCGGACAAAACACCTAGTTCTTAATATACTGATTAATTTATTATATAAATAACTCTAGGGTGATTTTGCTGTATAACCATATTGAGAAAAAATAAAGAATATAGCTATGTGTTGAAAAATGTGTCAATTTGCCATATTATTGGACATTATAGTCCTTTACGAGCGCGTGAATGTGTGTATATCACACACTACAAACCAATACTATTCTATTTATGTTGTCAATATAGAATGGATTATTTCGAACATAAATATAACAATAGAGAATAATATAATTTTTTTAATACTATTTATTTATAGGGTTCAATGCAATTTAATCAGTGGACAATATGAACAAGCATATTTATTCGTAGGACAAGTGTTTAATGTAAAATAAATTATGTGAAATAACATAATTAGTTGATATATTACAAATAAAATATACCATTCTATATTTGATGACCATATAGTATATCATGTAGATATATGTATATGAAAAAAAATATTGAGAGTAAGGGGGAAAGGAAGAAAAGCGAAGACGGGGATGATAAAAATGAAAAAAGAGTTTACGGACGAAGCTGAAAAGATGCATAATGTCTAATAAATAGAAGAGTATAAAGAACATGATGGGATGATAAAAAAAGAAGAGGAAAGAAGTACAAAGAGGAAAATGGAGAGAGAGAGAGAGAGGAAAAGTAAGAGGAGAGAAGAGGCGGGGGAGGGAAGAAGTGAAGAGAGAGAGAGAATCTGGGAGAGGAAAAAGAGGGGAAAAAAAAAGTTGTAATTTCTATTCTATTTTATATTTTATAAATAGAATACAACAATATAATATTTGAACATTTATATTAGAGAAAGAGAGGGGAAAAAAGAGTGAAAGAGAGGGGAGAAGGAAAAGAAAGAGTGATATGTGGATGGAGATTGGAGAGGGAGATTGATAGAGATTGAGGAAAGATGAATTTTATTGCTACTATTTATATAACTTTATGTAATAGAATAGAACAAACTTATTATTATTGCATATATTCAATTTTATAAATATATGTTAGTTTTACAAAATTCAAAACATGTCATATACGAAAAAAAATCTATGTTTTTTATAAGTATATAAGAAATTCAAATTATAATTTTTCTAACTTATAAAGTTAATTAAAAAGAGAGGTGAAAATGAGAAAGGGTAATATGGCAATAATATATAAATATCATAGCCTATTTTTGTTATGGTTATACACTTAATTTTTATTCCACTATGGACATGATACCCAATTTCCCATAACTCTATCAGGGCAGAACATTAGACCATCAACATCCTTGGATCCTTAAAAGGGGTCTTTAGCAAAAAAATTTTATTAAAATTATGGGGGTCCCAGCAAAAACTAAATAACCGGTAACAAAAACTACAAAATAAGGACCGATTTACGTTGGATCTTTGCACTGTTCGTGGGCTTCACCGACGCATGGCGGCCCGCGATTGGTTCCCTTTAAATTTTTTTTTCAGATGGAAAAAGAAAAAAAAATTCCTAAGAAACCTATCAGGGATAATCATGCCCTTAGGACTCTTGTCAAGGATGTTTTAATTATCAGGAAACTCTCCAAGATCCACTCACGTGCTCATGCAAGGACTTTGAACGAGGCCAAACGAAAGGGTCGTCACTCTGGTTCTGGTAATGAATGCAAAATCTATTTTTTTGGTCGCATTTTTTTTTATAAGCTTGTGATAGATTTGAGATTCCTTATTCAACGTTTATTGGGTTTTCAGGTAAGAGAAAGGGCACAAGAGAGGCGAGGCAACCGACCAAGTTTCTCTGGATGAATAGAATGAGGGTGTTGAGGCGTTTCCTTCTCAACTACCGTGAGAAAAACAAGATCGACAAGCACATGTACCATGAAATGTACATGAAAGTGAAGGGTGGGGTGTTTTTAAGAACAAGTGTGTGCTTATGGAGAGCATCCACAAGTACACGGTTGAGAAGGCGAGAGAGAAGACACTCTCTGACCAGTTTGAGACCAAACGTGTTAAGAACAAGGCTAGCAGGGAGAGAAAGTTGGCGAGAAAGTTGGCGAGAAGGGAAGAAACGTTTAGCTAGAGGAGCCGGAGGTGGAGAGATAGCTGTTGTGTCTTAAGTTTACTTCTTCAATAAGATATTGTTTTCTTTTACATGATTTTGTTGGAACCGTTTCTCTCAAAGCACCATTAAACCTACCACCCTAAGTGGAGTGCTTTATTATTATTTTTTTGGTTTTTTCTCTAATTTTTTTTTTAAAAAACGAATCAATTGCGGATCACTACGTGTCAGTGGACCCGCGAAGCAGCTCAAGCATCGACACCAGATCTGGCGTCTTTGGCGTCGTTTCTTCTTCTTTTGTGGTGGAACCCACCCCTAAGCACTCCTCTTAGCTCATGCATTAATCCTGCTCTCATGGTTGGGATCTCACTAATTTACTATTAATTTGGGAAACCGGTCATTAAAATTCCAAACTTACAGATTTGGCTATTTAAAGCATATACTTAGGCTTAGACAACTTAAAACATCAAACTTTGACTTTTATTTAATCTTAAACTTTGTTTGACAAAAGCCAACATTGTTAAACTCTCTAACAGAATTATAAACAGAGTTAATTAACTCCTCATTTAGATGGCAAAGTATATTTCACCAATTTGTGTATGGATCTAGCAATGAAAGACAAGTTGGATTAATAGTTGTCTCACTATTTTACTAGAAGTAAAAATAGAGATAAAGTATCATGGGTTAAATGATTGGGGACAGTAATTTTGTACTGTAGTTCATCCCTGCCATATCAATGACAGTAACTTTGTACAACAAATCAATGGCAGTAACTAATTTGTACAGTGGTGCACAGAATTTAACCATGTGCTAAAATGATTCAAAATCACAACTACTTTCAAAATTATGTAGTTAGAAAAAGGCAGTTAATTATCACTTGATTAAATTTTTGGATATAATTAATTATGCTTTACAAATGATTTTAATAAAACAAAATTAACAAAAGAGATCTATGAAAATTATATTTTATAGAAAATTTGTAATTGTGTTGGCTAAAGTGAGTAGCTTACTAATTATAGAGATGATTTTTTCTCTACAATCTATACTATTAAAGCAGGATCCTATTGTCATAATTACCTTAGCCTGCCCTTTCATTCACTAACATTGCATGTTCATTAGGGCAATTAAGTAATATTAATAACAAATCTATATTGGGTCATTATTTTTGGATTCAGCCACATCAAATCTCTTTTGGGACCATTTGTGCCTATTAAAAAATCAGATTCAAATCTCATTTTTTTTTTCTTTTGGGCCATTGAGTCCAAGTTCAAATAATTTTTTTTAACTATTCTTAATTATTATTTTTTTCTTTTCTTAAATATAATTTAAGCATTCATAAAATAATTGAATTTTTTATTGAAAAGTATAAATCTTTATTAAAAGTATATAATTTTTTAATTAAATATTACCCATAATAAAATTAATTTATCAGAGTTATACCAACTTAATTCATTAAAAAAAATAAAGTTAAATTTTTAAACATAAATAGTCATTTAAAATGAAATACGATAATAAAGATAAAAATTCTTTTATAAAATAAAACACAAATATATCAAAATGTGACATTTACTAAATATTTGTCAATTGAAAAAAAAAACAAAAATAAATCCGCGCTTTGAAGCGCGGGTCAAAATCTAGTATATCATTATTTAAAGATATGTTTCTTAAATAAAACTTGTCATCTCAATAAAAGGAACTATATCTATACTATTAAAGCAGGATCCTATTGTATAATTACCTTAGCCTGCCCTTTCATTCACTAACATTGCATGTTTCATTAAGGGCAATTAAGTAATTAATAACAAATCTATATTGGGTCATTATTTTTGGATTCAGCCCACATCAAATCTCTTTTGGACATTTGGGCCTATTAAAAATCAGATTCAAATCTCATTTTTTTTTTCTTTTGGGCCATTGAGTCCAAGTTCAAATAATTTTTTTTTAACTATTCTTAATATTATTTTTCTTTTCTTAATATAATTTAAGCATTCATAAAAATAATTGAATTTTTTTATTGAAAAGTATAAATCTTTATTAAAAGTATATAATTTTTTAATTAAATATTAACCCCCAATAAAATTAATTTATCAAGTTATACCAACTTAATTCATTAAAAAAATAAAGTTAAATTTTTAAACATAAAATAGTCATTTAAAATGAAATACGATAAATAAAGATTAAAATTCTTTATAAAATAAAACACAAATATATCAAATGTGCATTTACTAATATTTGTCAATTGAAAAAAAAACAAAAATAAATCCGCGCTTTGAAAGCGCGGGTCAAAATCTAGTATATCATTATTAAAGATATGTTCTTAAATAAACTTGTCATCTCAAATAAAAGGAACTAATTATAAGCTTATGACTATATGTATAATAAGGTGTGTAATTTTTTTAAACACGGACCGGTTTCGAATAACCATCGGCGCAAATTAAAGAAGGTCAAAGCAGACGTAGTTCATCATCTTCACTTTGCTTTCTTTGAAACAAAAGAAACCAACACCGCGTCTCTCTCTCTCTCTCTCCCACTTTTTGAATTTTCCCTCAGATTCATCATCTCTATCGATCCTCCCAACGATCCGGTCATCTGATCGGAACTCCTCAAGGCCAAAAAGGATCACACCGCGATTTTTAGATCTTGAGAATTCGGAGATCGAGTTGGGGGAAATTGCGATCAGGTGATGGGCGTCTGAGCAGTTGATGTCTCCCGCCGGTGGCGGCGGCGGGCGGAGGTTGAGGGGGCGGGGAGAGGAGGAAGATACTTTCAGATGCAGCCGGAGCAGATTCCTTCGATGGTCTCGTCGCTATTCTCCTTCGCGCCGGCTCCTACGCAGGAGGCTAATCGCATCTTCGAAGAATTGCCTAAAGCTGTGATCGTTCCGTGTCTCGCCCTGATGCCAGCGATATCAGCCCCGTGCTATTGTCTTTCCACCATTGAGTTGCCAATACAAGCAGGCCAGGTCCCTTTCAATAATGTTATTGCATAATTCGAATATTATGAGTATTGATGGAAGTAGAAACTATATTCGTTTGGGGAGACCTTTGTTTTCTTTGTATAATAATCACTATCACAACATTAAAAGAGATGCTCTTTTGAATCGTCAAGTCGTGTGATATGGCTGACATGTATCAAATGCATAACTGTAGTAGAAACGGTGCTTTTTCAGTGGAGACAGACTTGATTTTCTGACTTTAGCGTTTTTTTTGTTATGTAACAGTTCAAGTGGCAGCTTGTGAAGAAAGCATCTCAAGTATTTTACTTGCATTTTGCATTGAAGAAACGTGCTTATCGACAGAAATTCACGAGAAGCAAGAACAGGTTGGTCAAAACTTTAAATATCAAGAAGTGCTTTACTAGTTTGTGTTTCTTTATGAGGGGAACATGTTATAGTCTGTTTATAAATCTATTTTCATGTCTGTTAACGTTACAACCAAGTTTTGATGTTGTTTATTTTGGAATATCAAATTAAAGGTTAAAGAATGGCTTCAAAATCTAGGAATAGGGGGATCATGCACCCATTGTGCACGACGAAAGATGTTGATGAAGTCCAGTTACATCAAGAGGAGAGTGCCAAAAATAGGTAAGACTTGCTGGCTCCATTTCTGGCTTTATAGTTGCTGATTACTAGTACAACTGATGTCATTATTTACTTACAAGTGGTCTTTTTTTTTTGCAGAGATGTTCCTTCAAGTGCTGCTTTGCCAGTCATTCGCCCTCTGGGAAGACAGCAGTCCATATCAGTTAGAGGAAAGCATGCAATGCAAGAATATCTTAATCACTTTCTAGGGATCTTGATATTGTCAATCACGGGAGGTATATTTTATAATCTATTTCTCTGGGTGGCTAAACTATCTATCATAGTCTGTACTTAGTTTTGCCAAGGGTTTTTCTCTTTCTATTCTAGCTAGAAATGGCAATGAATGCTGAAGGTTTCTATGCGTTTTCGAGCTATTATTCCTTATTAATTGAGCTTCGTTCCATCTCAGAGGGCTAATGCATGCATTGTTAAGTGCTAAATACGTATATAGGTTTGCAGGTTTTTGGAGGTCTCGATGTGTCATTTTCACCAGAGTATGGACCCAAACTGAAAGAAGATTATATTATGGTAAAACATCTACCGAAGATTTCAAAGAGTGATGATTCTGATAGATGCTGTGGATGCTGCTGGTTCTGTTGCTGCAATGATAACTGGCAGAAGGTATGCAAATTGTAATTTTCTTTTTCATATCGTTTAGTTTGTAGATTGCTATGGAATGATTTGAACCGTTGGATTTCCTATTGGATGGCTTGTCCATTTCCCACTCTTGCTTTGTCTCTTAACGCATGAATGCCATGAAAAATTGATATATCAGAAGAAAGTAGGTTTCACCGTTCGTAGCTCTTTATAATGCCAAAATTTGTTACGATCTCATTGGAGGACTGTTGAGAATTAAAATTTTCTGAATGTTTAATCACACTGGTAAGAATTAAGGTTGAGTACATAACTGTTGTAAATTTTATGTTCGCAATATATGTGCTATAATGATTGTAATCGTCTCCTTTTACAGTTTAACTTTTTGCTTTCCAAAGGACACTCATTGTTAATTTGAGATATAAGATCTTTAAAGTGCATTTAGGTTATTTGTAGTGTCGTATACTAAAGCCAGGTGCTTACATCGCCATTGTTGGAAGATCACCATCAGATCTTGATTGATAAATTTTTCTCCTATACTACTAAGGTTTACTAATGCCTAAGTTGATTTGATAGAGATGCTGATTTGTAATCATACCAAGCTTAGAGTGACTAATCTAATGGAAATCGATGGTGCATGTATCACTAGCAGTAGGTGAAGGATCACTAATCGCTGCGGCTATTCATCTTTTTAGCAGTACTGTCCTACATATCTTTTAGAATTTATATTTTGTCATCATCGATAAGCCTCCCTTGGTATTCATTTTTTTGTCACCCTCTTGTGTATAACCTGCTCTTAATGTTGTTTGTTTATATGGCTGTATATACGTATAATTTTAACTGTCCAAGGTATCTTCTGTCGATTTCCCTAAGCTTGTATCTTTTTGGTGATCACTAACTTAGAGCTTTAGTTGCACCTTCGGAAACTGATAGCCAAGCCGTTAGTAAAATTGCTGTCAATTAAAGTGGGATTCTATAGAATCCTTGTTTCCGTAACCTTCCATATTTTAATAATCAGTTTCTTGTCCCCTTTAGCTTTTTCCCTGGTTTAACATGTCAATAAGGGGTGGAGAATTACTGTTTCATAACTTTGTTATAATACCAGGTAACATCTGGAAAACCGGAGTATAAGAATAAGGGCGAAGAGTAGTGCAAAAGTTAACGATTGGGTGGCTTCTATTAACGATGCGGCTCTTAGACCCCCTGAGGGGTTGGTGCCATCCTCATCGCTTGGCTCATTTGCTCCCCCGCTTCCTGTACAGATGACCCGAGGTTTAACAGATTGACGGCAAGTCAGGCCAGTGTTTCGTAGATGGTGGAGCAGCTTTTGCAGCCATGGCTGCGGCCATTGAAAATGCTAAATCTGAGGTGTGCCACTTTTCACTGTGCGTGGAGTGTTCGACGATGAGTTGATGTCTTACTATCCAACTGATACTGATTTGTCTTGTAGATTTCATTTGGTGGCTGGTGGTGTGCCCAGAACTCTATCTTTAGGCCCTTAGACTCTCTACATCTTCCAGATTGATAAATTGTTGGAGAACAAAGCTAAGCAGGAGTTCAGGTACGTACTACCAGACATCTCATGTACTTAGTAGCTATTTATGCTTCTTTTAGGGCTAAGGAGATCTTGCGCCTATCTTTCTTTACCTATAGTACCTCCCATTTTTTCTCACTGTGTAATACTTATCTTCCATTACATTGATAACTCTTGCTTGAAGTTCATTTTTATCTCTTTGTTATTGAGGCTATTCTTCTGCCTCTCTCCCCCGACTTCTTTTCCTACGGCTCTTAAACTTATTAGTGCCATTGCAGTGATATTATCCTTGTTTTCCTCTCCAAATCAGTTCATCAGTTTCTTTTTATTCATCTTCATTCTCTATCTATGTTTCTAGGAGCCATTATTTCGCATACTATAACGTGGCTGGTGACAACATTTGTTCTTCCAATTACTTGTATAAGTAGCTATAATCTTCTTAGTGCTAAGGAGAGCTGGCCAGATGGATGATTATAGTCATCGCTTGTTTATTGAAGGCTATACTCTCTTGGCAGCTCGTAAGACTATTGGCCTTGCAGTGAATATTGAGTTGCTAAATCAGTCATTGTTTCTGTTTATACTGGTGACGAATTGAATTAGTAAAATATAAATAGTGTTGGATGGGATCATTTCTTCCTGTCCTCTCAAAATTGCATTGGTAGTTTATTCAATGCTTTTATCCTCAGGGTAATTCCTGGTTAGAGTAAATGGTGACTCGTTTTCTTGACTTTTAGTCTGGAGGGGTAGGTTTCTGTATTTCATAGTTTTATGAGTGTAAGAGTTTTATATACTTCTACTCAAGGAGGTTGCTTCTGTTCTTCCCAACAGTGTAGACATGTAAATTTCATGCACTGTTTCGAATCTCAAGTTTTCATTTGCTATTACTATCACTTTTCAGATATACATCCTTATATACAAGGAGGTTGCTCTTGCTTTAAAGATCAACAGTGTATATAGCAAACGCAGGCTTCTTAGCATTCATGAGAATGTGAGGGTACTTCGTTATCCTGACCACTTCTCTAGCGGTGTCTATCTCTGGTATGATATGGTGCACAGTTCTAATATATTTCTTTCTTGTTTATTAGTTCTAATATAACTAACCACAAAATAAACAGAAATAACTTTGATTTCTACTTCTGCATGTCTTTGCAGGTCCCACCATGAAAAACTTGTCATCGTCGATCATCAGGTTTGCTTCATTGGAGGGTTGGACTTGTGTTTTGGCCGGTACGACACGTTTGAACATAAAGTAGGAGATAACCCTTCTGTGACATGGCCTGGAAAGGACTATTACAACCCTAGGTAAGAATTTCCCTTTCACAACAAGTATTAACAGATTTTAGTATTGCGAACTAAGAGGCGAGTTGATTTTTAGATGTAAAATGGAGTCTCTTTTCAGTTTACCAAGTTTACTTTTTAAATAAGAACAAATTATCTGTCACGTTTTCAGTAATTTTGACTGTGATGTTTGAAGGTATACTGTTTGGTGCTTTCCACCAATCAGATATTGGATCTCCAATACAAACCAGGATTGCCACATTTCATCTTTCTGAATTGTACCCTCTGATTACTGTTTAAACGCCATTAAATTTTCTGCAGAGAATCTGAACCAAACACTTGGGAGGATGCTCTGAAAGATGAGTTAGACCGAAGAAAATATCCACGGATGCCTTGGCATGATGTGCATTGTGCTTTATGGGGTCCACCTTGCCGTGATGTGGCTAGGCATTTTGTTCAACGCTGGAACTATGCTAAGGTTTTTACATTTATCATGACCTTTCTTCTATCTGTTTGATGTTGGTGTCATTATCGTAAAAATAATCAATGGTTGTTTCCTATGACTGAAAAAAAAACTGTGATTGTTTCAGAGAAACAAAGCACCATACGAAGATTCAATTCCGCTTCTTATGCCTCAACATCACATGGTTATACCCCACTACATGGGAAGGCAAGAGGAGTCGGACATTGAATGCAAGAATGACGAAGACAGCATTAAAGGGATTCGAAGAGAGGATTCATTTTCTTCTGGATCATCTTTGCAGGACATTCCGTTACTTTTGCCTCAAGAGCCAGTTGATGAGGATGGTTCGAGTAGGGGGCATAAAGCAAATGGTACTAACAGTAGAAATGGCCCATTCTCTTTCCGGAAATCCAAAATAGAACCAGTTGTGGGAGATACTCCTATGAGGGGCTTTGTAGATGATCGTAATGGGCTACATCTTCCAGTGGCAAAGCGTGGTTCTAATTCAATTGATTCAGAGTGGTGGGAAACACAAGAACGTGGTTATCAGGTCGGGTCGCCAGATGAGAGTGGACAAGTCGGTCCGAGAACTTCATGCCGCTGTCAGGTGGGTGTTTTGGAAGTTTATATGTACCATTAACCTGTCGCATTCTCAATTTATATTGCACATATGCTATTCTCGAGGTTCCTCTTCCGTTTTCTTCTTGCCTCCCGTCAATATTACACTGATTGCACCTATTTTCAGATTATACGAAGTGTGAGCCAGTGGTCTGCTGGAACAAGCCAAGTTGAAGAGAGTATCCATTCTGCTTACCGTTCTCTCATTGATAAAGCTGAGCATTTTATCTACATTGAGGTATTTGTTATAAAAAAAATTCTTTATAGAATTACAATTTGACAGCATCATGTAGAGTTTTATTAAAACAACCTGCCATATTCGCATTATACAAGTAGTGGACATAGGTTCACAGGTGCTCCATTTTTCTGACTTCACATCTTGTGCTATCCAGAATCAGTTTTTCATATCAGGCCTTTCTGGAGATGACACGATAAAGAACCGTGTCTTAGAAGCGTTGTACAAGAGGATTTTGCGTGCCCATAACGAAAAGAAAAGTTTCAGAGTTGTTGTTGTTATACCTCTCCTCCCGGGGTTCCAGGTTAGTTTCCATTTAGAATGCTGCATCATTTTCAAAATAAATTTCCTCTGATATGCATTTGTACCTATGTACCTTGCAGGGAGGTATTGATGACAGCGGCGCAGCATCTGTTAGAGCCATAATGCATTGGCAGTATCGAACCATGTACAGAGGACATAATTCAATATTGAACAATCTTTACAAAACCGTTGGCCCAAAGGCTAATGATTATATCTCCTTCTACGGCCTTAGGGCGTATGGTAAACTTTCCGAAGATGGACCTGTCGCCACTAGTCAGGTAACAAATTAATTATCTACGGGTTAGATTTGCAGAGTTGCCTTTCTAGAGGATGCATTGTTTCATGTGTTATGTACCGACTGCTGAAAATGTGAATAATATATCTTTCTCTCCGTGCAGGTGTATGTTCACAGTAAAATCATGATAATTGATGACCGTGCAGCACTGATTGGATCTGCCAATATCAATGACCGGAGTTTGCTTGGCTCAAGGGATTCTGAGGTCAGTATTTTCACACCTTTTCTTTATTAAAGAAAGTACTGGTGCCTCTACATGTTATAGCGGAGTTTATACTCAGTGAGGAATTGATTTAAGAATAGTACATGCTGAATTTTGTAATACCATATGTATGCTGAACATTAAGAAGCATAACATGCTTGTGTCCTTTTTATATCAGATTGGAGTACTAATCGAAGACAAAGAATTGGTAGATTCGCGCATGGCTGGAAAGCCATGGAAGGCTGGGAAATTTTCTTTAAGCCTTAGGCTCTCTCTTTGGTCAGAACACCTTGGACTTCGTAGTGGAGAGGTTTGCATCATATCCTTAAATCGTTTCTCTATGTGGGCTAATGTTTATACAGTATAACCAACGGAGTCATGAGCTTTCAGTATATAAACATATTTAATACTTCAAATGCCATGGAAACTACTCTTAGAAACTACTGTTGTACTTTCACCTAATGATTTAAACCTCCCCAGCCTGAAGTTTCAGTCAATGTTTGTGACTGAAGAGTGTCTTCAAGACTCTTAATGCTTCCCCTGGTTGTACTTACAATAATGCGATCTTTGGCTTTTTGTTTCCAGATTGATCAGATAATTGATCCCGTTTCTGATTCAACCTACAAGGAGATATGGATGGCAACTGCAAAGGTTAGAAACATAGTTACATAATCAACGTTTTAATTTCAATGGCCACATATATAACCTGTGAGCTATTTAAATCCCAATGCAGACAAACACGATGATATATCAGGATGTCTTCTCTTGTGTACCCAATGATCTCATCCATTCAAGGTACAATTCTGGTTTATCTTTCACTTTTCCATCTTTGGACACTATCATATGATTCCTCCTGGGTATATACGCAGAATGGCGTTCAGACAAAGCATATCGTATTGGAAGGAGAAACTGGGACACACAACAATCGACTTGGGAATAGCACCGGAGAAGCTGGAGTCTTACCACAATGGAGACATCAAGAGAAGCGATCCAATGGACAGACTAAAGTCGATAAAGGGACATCTAGTCTCTTTCCCTTTAGATTTCATGTGCAAAGAAGATCTAAGACCTTTCTTCAATGAGAGTGAATACTACGCATCCGCTCAAGTCTTTCATTGAGATCTCGAATCTATTCAGCGACTGTTCTACACGGGAAAAAACTTCATTGCTATCTTTAACCAATTCATTTCATATGTTTATGGGAAAGAATTAAAGATGTCTGTATAGGGAGGGATATGTGTGATGTTGGAAACAAGAGGGAACTCGGAAGAGAAGCCATTTTGCTATGTTTTGGTTGCTCTCTTCCGAGGTAAAGAAAGAACCAATTCATTTTCTATAAGTTAAATATTTAGTATATTATACTCGACTTCACATTTGTTACTCACATTATTTGTAGTTTATGTAAAAGTACTGAATAATCTAATGTCGGTTTCGAGATCCCTGAGCGGACATGTGACATGTTTGTGCCCTTTGTTGCTTGGCTCAGAATCAAACAACTCCATCTTTGCCACTGGCATCTCTTTGTAGTGACATAGTTTGTTCTGACTGCTTATATCTGCTTGTGGGATACAAGTCGCAACTTACAAAATAAAAAGTATACCATGTGGAGGATTTGGTGATCAATTCTTTATCTTTACACAATAGGTATACAAGATAATCGTCGAAAGAGGTTACAAGAATTAGCTGAAATGATAGTAAATCATTAAATTGAACTTCTTTTTGAAAATATGATTATATTTATACGGGTTTGAATTCGGATGAAAACGTGGAAACTAGTAACAATCCAAGCAGAAATTATTAAACTACAGTATATGTAAATCAGTGGCCTGCTTTGTTAGTTTTTTCATCAAATTTGTTAGTTTGGTTAACAGAGTTAGTATGAATACTGATTCTGTTTGTTTGATGACAAAAAAAAGTAATTTACTAAATTATATGTATTTCTTTTTCCAATCAGAAATTACTAAACTATATGTAAAGTCAGGAGAATTTCAAGAAATGACAGATTTTTTTTGGGACTCATTTGTTTCTTTCAAAGAGTGCTTTGTTAGTTACTTCATCAAATTTATTTGCTTAATAATATTTAGTAAATGATATGTATATCATTTTTGTTTCATCCTCTCCCAAATAGTAATTCGATTTGGATTGCTAATCTGCTCCATTGTGACCATACACTTATCATAATTCTATGTAGCGCAAGATAATCTATATTATCTCTTTCCATATTTTTTGTGTAATAATTATTCAAACTTAATTTTAAATTTAAACTCGTAAGCACTGGTATCCCTATGGATTACCTAAGAAATCTAGCCAAGTGGACATGTATAAAATCTAACATATGCACTAGGGCGCATATATAGTTAGGCATAGATCATAGATTAACAAAGTTGATTATTAAATCGCAAGGGAAAGCAAAGGAAAAGGTCAATTAAAACTCCATATAACATGTGATTGTATTTTTTTTTTGAAACACTAACATGTGATTGTATACACACGTAACACACCTAATAACAAACTAATCCAGTCTCATGTCTTGATTGCATACATATACTGTATGTATATATTCCATTTGATTTGTGTATATATAAGAGTATATGACGCAAACATCTTGCAACTTATACCACTTTGTGTTTATACATGTACTGTATATCGTAAATTCGTAACGATGTCGTGTCTATTTTATTTTTGGCATGTTATTACATAATTTGAATGATAGGAACGTATCGTCTGACTACGGTGTAATAAAATAATTTCTTTTCTTTTCTTAAAGATAAGAGTTGTTACGGATCAAAGGCACTGACCATTAGCTTTTAGATTCGAGTCTCTCTCACAGCCACAACTTTTATTGACAAGTGCTTATTGTTTAACAAACCCCCACATGATATCATTTTATATTTCCACCACATTCATTAATATACTGATTTCTTCCACATCCACATTTAATCAAGACTTTTTACTAATTTAAAGCATATACATCTCTATCATAATGAGGTACTAAGCGACTATAATCTATTCATTTGTCGGTCTTAAACTGTATTATATGTGGTGATAAAGTTTCATTGGTTTATTCACTGTGGTTGTTGCAACGCTTTTTTGTTGCATCCGAGTCATTTGACCCCAAAATTAACGTATGTGACATGTCCATTTTCTTCAATTTGATGATTGCGTTGAAATGAGATCTTCACGGCTCCCACGCCTAACACTTCCATAACAAATGCATTAGCCAATATGGCAATATATGCATGTATATATATTATAGATGTTGTATATAAACAATATTTTAATCATACAGATACCATTCTCTTAGTCTAAAATACACCTTTATAAATAAATAAAAAATACACCTTATACACCCTACATGTATTTTCGGCTGTAGTACAATAGCTCGTGTATGTATAACTCGTTTACGAGTTCTATGTTCGTGTAATTATTTTTTTTCTTCGTGTAATATATTGTTTCAGCCTTGTATATGTAAAATATATGTTGAATTATTTTAGACTATTTTCTTCAGATATATTTTTTCATGGTTTATGTTGTTACGCTATTTCTATGTATATATACTGATATACATTTGAGTTCGAACGTGTTAATTCTTAATTTCATAAGTCCTTTTAATTATATAGGACATGATACGTTTTATCATTTTAACTTTGTTTTACCAATGGAATATACATATACGTTTCCTTAACCTAACCAAATAAAGCCATTTGTTATATTGTTATAGCCTTCAACTATATTAAATAAAAATGTCGTCAACTTTATGCTTAGCATATACGTTTCCTCGTGGACATGTATTTATACGTGTATATGTATAAAATAATAAGGATTAGAATAGTCGAAGGAGAGAAAGACAAAGATGATGAGTCACAGAGACGATTCACCAGCGTATAAGTAGTTAATCCAGCAAAAGTAAAAGTATTCAATAGAGAAACAACGGCCAAGAATATTAACCGGAAATTTGGTAATTTACTAACAAAACCTTTGTTCTTCTGCATCTTGAGAAGCTGCAACAATCATGTTTTATATATACCTAAGTTATCGTATCACTTGTCATAACTCATTATACATATATAGAGCTAATATATATCATTACTTGTAGGATCGTTAGAGCACTAGAGAATGGTGCTTTTGCCTGCATTTTTGGACGGTTTGGCAAGAAGTGTATCGATGAAGAAAGGAAAATATTTATCTGAATATGAAGATGGAGGTAAAGAGATCGCAAAATCGATGATGAAAAATTCCAAGAAGAACTCGACTTTGCTAGGTTCCTCGGGCTTTGTTAGCTCCGAAACTTCCAAGAGATTTACCTCTATATGTACTAATAGAGGTGAGAAAGGAATCAACCAAGATCGTGCCATTGTTTGGGAGGTACACTTTACATAAATATACTATATGTTAGGTAACTTCTCCTTCCATGTAACCGATGATTATATAGTTATGATGTCTATAACTTAGTAGCTAAAGTATATATGATCGTTGAGAAATTACAACATCATATGTTTTATGAATTTGTCTATGCATGATATATAGGGTTTTGGATGCCAAGAAGACATAACATTTTGTGGGATGTTCGATGGACATGGAGCATGGGGACATAAAATAACCAAAAGAGTAAAAAGGTTATTTCCAGCTTCACTGCTTTGCCAGTGGCAACAAACTCTTGCATCCTTATCATCTTCACCGGAATGTTTCTCTCCGTTTGATCTTTGGAAGCAAGCTTGCATGAAAACATTCTCTATCATCGATCTTGATCTCAAGATCCATCCATCCATTGATTCTTACTGCAGCGGCTGCACCGCTCTCACCGCCATCTTGCAGGTACATATCTTGTAACCATACAATTATCATTCTTAACCAAATGATATAATAAGTTCACATAGAAAAATGCTAACTGTTGAAATATGATTTTTTTGCATTTGAAGGGTGATCATCTTGTTGTAGCAAATGCTGGTGACTCAAGAGCAGTAATAGCAACAACTTCTGATGATGGAGTCGGTTTAGTGCCGGTTCAGCTATCAGTTGACTTTAAACCGAACATTCCAGGTACTATATCTAACCTCTAAAAGCTTTTTCACAATTAGTTATATTCAGATGGAGAGATTATACAAGATCTGAAATTAAAATTGGTACGTATTACTACCCGGTTAAACAGAGGAAGCAGAACGGATAAAACAATCGGATGGACGGTTGTTTTGCCTAGATGATGAACCGGGAATGTACCGGGTAGGCATGCCAAATGGCAGGTCGCTTGGTTTAGCTGTCTCAAGAGCGTTTGGAGATTACTGCCTTAAAGACTTCGGTTTAGTCTCTGAACCGGAGGTGACATACAGAAAGATAACCAGCAAGGACCAGTTTCTCATCTTGGCAACCGATGGGGTAATATATATATCAGTATAATCAGTTTTGAATCAAAAGCAAGATAAAAACACATAAATATATAATCATGTATGTGTGTGTGTATGTAGATGTGGGATGTGATGAAAAATGATGAAGCAGTGGAGATAGTAAGAGGAGTGAAAGACAGAAAAAAGAGCGCAGAGAGATTGGTAAAGAAAGCTATGATGCTTTGGCGTAAGAAGAGAAGCAGCATCGCCATGGATGATATCTCTGCTCTCTGTCTCTTCTTTCACCCTTGTTAATCTATCTTCTTTAACCTCTAATAAGTAATAACTCATACACACATCAATGTTTTCAGCTTCAACAACCAAGATGTGATACATATGCATTTACATAGTGTGTATATATGATAGATGATGTTAAGAGAGTGGTTGTGATTAGAAATGGGTGATTAAAAGTTTCGGCATGTTTTTGTAAATTGGTGTGTAACGGTCATTGCTCATTGAAGAAAAAATGATTAGGATTAGAGCCTGGAGGATCCTGATAGGATACAAGATGACGTACAAGTTGATGCTGAGGTGGCACCAAGAAGGACAACGAGGCCACACAAGATCAACCGAAAATATCTGCACAATTAAATGGTTTCAGTAAGTTATTTGAATTTCAATAAGAGAACAAGTCAAAGCACATGTTCTCCACTTTTCCCATTTTCCTGCAATGTAGGAGTCAATGACTCCACTTTCCCTTTCACGTTATTTGCTTCTTGTAATCTCTATTTAAAGAAATGAAAAAGACAAAAAGAGGTAGACTTATCTACCCAAAACTACTTGTGTTCTTATTACTTACGATCAACATTGAGATCTCTTGGCAAGGGACTTATCAGTGGTATCAGAGCTGGTTACTTTTTTTTTCTTTCTCGTTGACGGGTATTCTATAGACTCAACGCTCAACAGAAACTTCAAACTTTTCTTTCTTGTGTTTATCACCCTTCCTCCACAATTCCGCCTCGCACCACAAAAACTCTACAAAAAACAAGGCCGTGGCTCAAAATCTTCGGAAAGAGACCATGGCCAACAACCGGGAACGCATCGACGATCTCGAATCAAGCATGGGCTTGGTCCAGGATGAACTCATGAAACTAACAACCGGTATCAACGACAAGTTCCGAGGATTCGAGGACTCAGTCAACCGTTCCATTGCTGATTCGTTCAAGGAGATGCGGGAACTTATCCTTGGCCAACGTGAAACAGGGTCCAGCGCATCAAATCCACGCCGCGCCGAGGACCCGCGTACACGACAGGACGACGTTAACCCTTTTGCACTTGCGCCCAATCCACGCCGCCACTTAAAACTTGAACTTCCGAGGTTCAGCGAGGGCGATCCGACAGAATGGATCACAAAAGCCACACAATACTTTGCGTATCATGACATCACCGGAAATCAACGTGTGAGCTTCGCCTCTTACCATCTAACGGAGGAAGCCAATGAGTGGTGGCAAGCAACAGTCAAAGCTCTCGGAATCGATCTGCATCTCATTACTTGAGAGAAATTTGAGAGCGAACTGATGACTAGGTTTGGTCCTACTCGGAGCGCCAACTTCCACGAGGAATTGTCTAAAATCCGTCAAACCGGAACATTTCGTGAATACCAACGAGCTTTCGAGAGACTACGAAAGAAAGTCTCCAACTGGTCTGAGGAAGCACTCGTCGGGACTTTTCTCGGGGGCTTACATCCCAATATTGCCGATGATGTCCGGATGTTCCAGCCAAAGACGTTACAGGAAGTCATCAACCTCGCCAGGATGAAAGACGACCAACTTCAAAAACAAAAGCGGAGCTTCACACCTCGCAACTACTCAAGTTCCTCTTCTTCTCAACCCAAGTCCACTACTCCAACAACAAATCAACAACGTTCAACACAGACCCCTATGAAACTCACTTGGGAGGAAATGAAGAGAAAGCGTAGTCTGGGTCTCTGCTTTAGTTGCGACGACAAATACACTCCGGGTCACAAATGTGTTACTCCGCAACTCTTCATCATGGAGAGCATCAACGACGCTGACGAAGAGGACGACGATATTGACGACAGCGACGACACACCGGAAATCACCCTCAACGCCCTCACCGGTTGGGACTCACCAACAACAATGCGCCTCCAAGCCATTCTCAACCGCCAGAACCTCCACGCACTCGTCGACAGTGGTTCAACCCACAACTTCATCAGCGAGAAAGTGGCTCATACACTCCGTTTGGTTGAGACACCGACGAAAGCCTTTACTGTCCGAGTGGCCAACGGTGAACCATTACGATGTCACCGCCAGTTCAACGACGTCACAATCCAGATCGGCACCGCTCACTTTCAGGTCACATTGTACGCACTTCCTCTGGTGGGCCTCGATTTGGTCTTGGGTATCCAATGGTTACAAGGTCTTGGCCCAATACTCACAGATTGGAAAGCCCAAACGCTGCAGTTGAACTGGGAGGGTCAAACCCATACTCTAACTGGGCTTACCAAACCACTGATTCGGCCCACAACGACAGACGATGTCGAGAAGGACCTCCGACAAGGGAATTTCCTCCTTGCGATCTGCTCTCCGGCGCCACCACCAGAATTACAAGAGCTTAACGACGACATCAAACTACTACTTACTGAATTTGATGGGATTTTCCAAACACCAACCGGTCTTCCACCACAGCGTGAGATCGAACATCATATCACACTCAAGGAAGGTACAAATCCAATCAACGTTCGTCCTTACCGTTATGCCTACTTTCAGAAAGATGAGATCGAGAAACAGGTTGCCGATATGCTCAGCGCCGGCATAGTCCAGACGAGCTCCAGCCCCTTCTCTTCCCCGGTCCTCCTAGTGAAAAAGAAAGACGGATCATGGCGCTTCTGTACCGATTACAGAGCGCTCAACTCTGCCACAATCAAGGATCGCTTTCCGATTCCCACTGTCGAGGATATGCTAGACGAACTGCACGGTGCCGCCTTCTTCACTAAACTCGACCTCACTGCTGGTTTCCACCAGGTTCGAATGCACCCCTCTGATGTTCACAAAACTGCTTTCAGGACGCACCATGGACACTTCGAATACCTCGTTATGCCATTTGGCCTCTGCAACGCGCCTTCAACGTTCCAGGCCCTTATGAATGACATCTTCAGACCATTTATGAGGAAGTCTGTACTCGTCTTCTTTGACGATATTCTCATCTACAGCCCAACTTGGGAGCTTCACCTCCAACATGTTCGAGAAGTCTTTAGCGTGATACAGAAACATCACTTGTCGGTGAAATTCAAAAAGTGTGAATTTGGTAAAAGAGAGCTCGAGTACTTGGGTCACATTATCTCCAACACTGGTGTCAACGTCGATCAGTCCAAAGTCAGTGCAATGACAGCTTGGCCGGTTCCTACTACAGTCACCGAGCTTCGAGGTTTCCTCGGCCTCACAGGATACTATCATCAAGCCTTCAACAAGCTCAAAACCGCCATGACTACAACACCAACTCTTGCCTTGCCTGACTTCTCCAAACCTTTTGTCATCGAAACCGACGCTTCCGGAGATGGTATTGGCGCTGTCTTATCTCAACAAGGCCAACCTATTGCCTTCATGAGCCGCTCTCTGGGTGTACAGAAGAAAGCTTGGTCAACCTATGCTCGTGAGATGCTAGCAATCATCGTCGCCATACGCACATGGCGCCCTTATCTCTTGGGGCGCAAGTTCACAATCCAAACCGACCAAAGAAGCTTGCGCTACATGTTGGAACAACGAATTCTCACTCCGGAGCAGCAAAAGTGGATGGCAAAACTTGTAGGGTACGATTACGAGATCGTTTACAAACCTGGAAAGCTTAACTCTGCAGCAGATGCTCTTTCACGGGTTCCGGACAGTCCTCTCCTTGCAGCAATCTCAGTACCTCAGTCATCCTTTTGGACAGACCTCCGCGACTTGGCCTCACAGGATCCTTACCTCAAACGCATTGGAGCCACCACAACAGCAAATTCGGGTCGTCCTTACTCGTGGCGCGATGGACTCATCTGCTACAACAACAGAGTCGTGATCCCACCAACGTCTCCTCTAGTTCAGCAACTACTACATGAACATCACGACACTGCACTAGGAGGCCACTCAGGTGTGCTTCGAACCTTTAAACGCCTATCTCACCACTTCTACTGGCCTTCGATGCACAGAACGGTCGCTGACTACATCTCTCGATGCGATAACTTGCCAACGCACCAAGTCTCAGACTATGTCTCCCGCAGGTCTCCTTCAGCCTCTGCCTATCCCTGAGCAGGTTTGGGAAGATATATCCATGGACTTCGTCGATGGGTTGCCACGGTCTGGTGCCTTCACTTCTATTCTGGTAATCGTCGATCGTCTAACCAAATTTTCCCATCTTGTCGCCTTGTCACATCCTTACACAGCGTCCACTGTTGCGGCTAAGTTCATCGAGACAGTAGTTAAACTACATGGTCTGCCTCGTTCGATACTTAGTGACCGTGATCCGATCTTCCTCAGCCACTTCTGGAAAGAGTTATGGCGTCTCTCGGGTACAACCTTACGCATGTCAACAGCTTACCATCCACAAACCGACGGACAGACGGAGGTTGTCAACAGATGCATTGAACAGTTTCTAAGATGTTTTGTCCAGCAGCGACCTAAGCAGTGGAGCTCTTTTCTACCTTGGGCTCAATACTGGTACAACTCTACATTCCACTCCAGCACCAACACAACGCCTTTCCAAGCTCTCTATGGCCGTTCCCCACCTGCAATCCCACGGTATGAAATTGGTTCAACACTTGTTGGTGAACTTGACGAGCAATTACAGAACAGAGACGAGTTACTTACAGAACTCAAACACCACCTGGAGACATCAAACAACAGGATGAAACAACAAGCAGACGCGAGTCGACGAGATGTTGAGTATAATGTAGGCGACTGGGTTTACCTCCGCCTGCAACCATACCGCCAGAAGACAGTCCTCCGACGTTCATCTCAGAAGCTGGCCAATCGTTACTATGGCCCATTTCAAATAGAATCACGGATTGGCAAGGTTGCCTACAAGCTCACCTTACCTACCACCGCACGCATCCACCCAGTCTTTCATGTCTCGCTATTGAAGAAGAGAGTTGGCACTGATGATCCGATCTCCATCCACCTACCGCCACTGAAGGAGTCTGGTGCACTTCGCCTTGTTCCACAACAGATATTAAAGACACGTGAAGTCAGTAAAGGACCCGCGACAATCATTGAGCTACTTGTTCATTGGAAGGACTTACCACTTGAGGAAGCCACTTGAGAGGAGCAAACACAATTCACAACAAGCTTTCCACTGTTTCAGCTGAACCTTGAGGACAAGGTTCTTTCCGAGGACGGGAGTGATGATAGGATACAAGATGACGTACAAGTTGATGCTGAGGTGGCACCAAGAAGGACAACGAGGCCACACAAGATCAACCGAAAATATCTGCACAATTAAATGGTTTCAGTAAGTTATTTGAATTTCAATAAGAGAACAAGTCAAAGCACATGTTCTCCACTTTTCCCATTTTCCTGCAATGTAGGAGTCAATGACTCCACTTTCCCTTTCACGTTATTTGCTTCTTGTAATCTCTATTTAAAGAAATGAAAAAGACAAAAAGAGGTAGACTTATCTACCCAAAACTACTTGTGTTCTTATTACTTACGATCAACATTGAGATCTCTTGGCAAGGGACTTATCAGATCCAAGTGAGTTGAATCATTAGAACTGAGCCAACTATAAGGAAAAATGATATCAGATTAAAACATAGTAACAGAGGTTTTTAAGGACTGCAGAAAAGAAAAAAAAAGAGGAGATAGAACACAGATTCAGGTTTCAAGGACTTTCTTGTTTGCAGATAAACGGATATATGAGAGAAGTGATTAGGCTAACCAGTGTCCTTGAGCCAACGACTCCAGACAAGGCCTTCTTGAAAAGAATGGAAGCAAAAGTAGGGGAATCCAAGACCAGCCTTCTTATTGTTCGGCTTGAGTGAAAGTCTTCCAGAATGTGCTGTGAACTCTTTTCTCTGATTCACATTTAGTGGTTACTACTTACTAGTTAGACCAATTACGGTTGTTTCATTTATGTCGTTGGCTTACTAATAGCATCTCATAATTCTAGATTGAGTATTTCATAGTTGACACAGAGAAGCGTATTTCATAAATATCATTTCAATATAACTTATTATTGCAATTACAATCTAAACTAAATATAAAAACTAGACTAATTATGAGAAGATATATTTAGGATTTTTAAAAATTGTGTTTTGAGTTTGTTTTCAACTGTAATATTAAGAGCTTGCACTAATCAAGCCCATCTCTAAAAGAGATGCAAGTGAAAGAAGCGAAACTAAACATGTTCTTTAAAAGTCTAAGAGGATATTGTTCAGGGTGGTAGAAGCAATTTCATCTCAAGTTGTACCAGAATAAGCTAAGAGGATGTTCAGGGTGGTAGAAGCAGTCTCACTTAGCTCACAGTACAATTTCAATATAATAGCAGATAACCCAAGCAACCACCCTTAAGTATCCTGGTACTTGTAATAGATGTTGCCGAAAGCGTCAGTGTGATGAGACCCATGTGGTTGTTGGGTACTTCTGCCCAGAATTCAGTTGGTGGGCAAGTAGATTCCCTGAGCTTGGACTTGAAAGTAGCTTGAAAAAATATGAAAACTGAAAATTTTTATTTTGAAAAATAATGTATTTTTCTAATTTATATATATTTATTTGAAGTTTACTTAAAACTAGAGGGTTCAAAATCATTGAAACAAAAGCGACGATGATATCGGACCTTCCAAGGGATGTGGCAGAGGAGGTGCTCTCTAGGCTTCCGGTGACATCTCTGGGAAGAGTACGATCTACTTGTAAAAAGTGGAACACTTTAACCAAAGATGAGGGGTTTATAAAGAAGCACCTCGGTAAGAATCAGAGGAGGAAGGTGGTGATGTTGCTGGACTATAAGGTTTATTTGATGAGCATTGATCTACTCACTCCACCATCTATAGAGCGTATAGGCAAGCTCGTTAGCCTAAACCACGAGGATCCTGCTGCTGCTGCTGCTGATGGAGTCGACATATCTTGCATCTTTCACTGCGACGGTTTATTGTTATGCATCACCAAAGACAAGACAAATCATCGGCTTGTTGTTTGGAACCCTTATAGTGGGCAGACAAGGTGGATCGAACCCAGAGATTCTTATAACAGATTTGATAGGTACATGTATGCTCTCGGATACAAGAAGAATAATTGCTCTCTCCACAAACTGTTGAGATTTGTGGATTTCTACGACCCGAGTTTAAAGCGCCGTGTTGGCAAGTTTGAACTCTACAGTTTTAACTCTAACTCGTGAAAAGTTGTTGATGTCGACCCTGAGTGTAGACTGAAGTGTTATTACCGTGGCGTGTCTCTCAAGGGGAAACACTTACTGGTTTGCTGAAGAGAAGCTTGTCGATGTAGTAGCTCCAGGAACAGATCTTCGTGATTTCTTACTTTGTTTTGATTTTACAAAAGAGAGGTTTGGGCCGCGTGTGCATCTGCCTTTTCACTCCTTCGGAGACATAGTGAGCCTCTCTAGTGTTGGAGAAGAGCAGCTTGCTGTGTTATTTCAGGAACAAGGTTTTTCTCTACACACGGTCAAGATTTGGATCAGTAGCAAGATCGAGCCCGATGCAGTGTCGTGGAACAAGCTGTTCCTAAGTGTTGATACAGAACCACTCAAGGGTTTTCCGTTTCATTATTCCGGTGAGAGTTTCTTGGTTGACGAGGAGGAGGAGGAGGTGGCAGTGGTTCTTGATGAAGCCAGAGATGAGGTTGGCCGCATTACTCGCAACACTGCTTGCATCATTGGTAGAAATGGACACTTCAAACAAGTGGATCTCGGAGGAGTCGTAGATCCTTCTCTTAACCTCCCCGCAGACGCATGTCGTAGCCCACCTGTGTTTGTGTGCTCTTATGTTCCTAGCTCTGTTGAAATCATGTAAACTGCACACACACACACTCACTCACTAAGGTTATGAATGTTTTGAGCTGAGCGGGTGTTTCAATGTGCCGGACACTTTTTAGTCACCATTCATACATCGCTTTAATTTTTTGATTTCTTATATAACGTAACGAAACAATAACAAGTGCTGGACCAAATTCTACACAAGTTTTATAAATCGGTTTTGGAAAGAAAAAGCTTCGGCTGCAACTGGTTTTAAGTTAGAGGAATAAGATGAATAGGATGAATTCAGAAAAACAGAATACAAACAAATGGATTAATAGCAGTTACAAAAATAAAAAGAATAGAAATATAAGTATATTTTTAGAATTATATTAGTATAACTGATCTTAAATTTTAAAATATAAATATATTATATGTATTATGCAGTTACAATATTTGTTATATATGTCACAATTTATATTTTTGTTTTGGTCCGATTATTTTAGTATCTAATCCTTATTCTGCTATTAGCATTAGAAGCCAAGGCAAATAGAGTATCTATTAATTTGTTGTTGTCGTTTTCTTGTCTCCAAACATGGCCTATGCTTTCTTCACTCTTATTTGTATTTCCAATCAAAATACTTTTGTGTTGTGATCTTGTACGGCTTCTTCCACCATGTATTTGATAACTATGATGAAGCAGTGGAGATAGTAAGAGGAGTGAAAGACAGAAGAAAGAGCGCATGCTCTGTGTCTCTTCTTTCACCCTTGTTAATTTAATTCTTCTTTAACCTCTAACAAGTAATAACACACAAACATATCAATGTTTTCAGCTTCGACAACAAACTTGTGATATTAATTAAAACATATGCAACTAAAGATCGAGTATGAGTACATTGTTAAAGGTGGGGGGTTTGAAGCTGCATTAAAGTAATAAACCATAGAAGGAAGAAAAAAAACAAAACTTTGACATAATCCCAGATTCTCTAAAACCTAGTAGAAACCTGTTTGAAAAGACTGAAACACAAACCGCCAAGTGATTCAGCAGTACTGGCTGTGCATCATTCGGGCTTCTTGGTTCCTGTGATCTTTAGAGCACCTTCGTCCACCAACACTTGCAGCTCTTCCTTAGCCATCTCACGCACTTGAACATCTTGAGTCTCTAAGAAAGCAGATAATATCCTTGAACTGTAGAAAAAGAGGAGATTGAACACAGATTCAGGTTTCAAGGACTTGCTTGTTTGCAAATAAAATGGATAATGAGAGAAGTGATTCGAGGCTAACCAGTGTCCTTGAGCCCATGAACGACATTTTCCAGACAAGGCTTCTTAAAAAGAATGGAAGCAAAAGTAGGGCTGTCCAAGACCAGCCTTCTAATTGTTCGGCTTGAGTGAAAGTCTTCCAGGATGTGCTGTGAATTTCTTTTCTGATTCTTCGGGTTTCGGCTCTGCTGCTACAGAGGCAATGGCTTGGTACAGCTCACGCAGATTCTCGCTCAGAGTTGGCAAAAGAATACCATCACAGCCTCCCACGGCCACCTGATATAAGTAATAAAACACAGCTATTTAACTCTCTCCTATCGTTCTTATAACAGGACTAAAAAAATGATAGAAGCCAAAACTCAATACCTCATACATGACTTCTTTGGCAAAGTTAGACTTCAGGAATTCCTCAGCGTTCTCCACACAGACATCAATAAGCCGCTGTTCAGCAAATTTAAGAATGTCTCATGAGTGGTAAGAAAACTACAGTAAAACAAAATCTACGAAACGAGTCACACTCAAATATACCTCAGCAAGGCCACTCTTGACTAGCAACTCCTGCCTTCTCAAAAGGGGATCTTTTTTACTGCCAGCAATTGTGACATTTTCTTCAAGACCGCTCTCTTCAGTTACAGTATCTTCTTGCTCGTCTTTCTCCTCCTCAGCAGATTCTTTGCCATCTGAGTCCTTTGTCTCAGACTTATCCTGAAATTGGATGGTAATTGGTAAATACAGGCAAGTTTTACATCCAGCTTAGTTAGGTAGATAGTGGGGTTAATTCCTATACCATTAGCACAGTGATGGAAAAAGACAGTTCAAGAGAGGCCAAATCATCACGACTGAAATAACGTGAAGAATTGGATGAAGTAACTGCAATAGTGGTCTCATACATTCTGCACAAAAATTTAAAAGCATACGTTAGTGTGACACACCCAAGAATCTGGAAG
>NW_026014017.1:0-32901 GCF_020379485.1 Brassica napus | reverse complement strand
TTTCAGTGGAATAGCTTATGGTATCTGTGAGTAACCAACTTGAACCGTAGATCTACATAGATAGTTCATGTTTGTTCTCATCTAGTTTTGTTCATCAATTTCAGGTCAAAAGCTTGCAGAGGCCTTTTCAACCCAGATATCTTTCCATACTTACAGGCAGGAATCTAAAAACAGAGACGCACATAGCTACGAAATGTGTGTCAGAGACCCGCAAATGTTTGAGACAAACAACTGTTGTTAGTTTATTTCACTATGTATCTCTACAGACTCAGATTTGTATTGACAAGCTTTTTCATGAGAAGGACATATGCATTACAAAACACAGCTTCCTTTTATGTTTTCATATCGTAAATACGTTGCTGCATTCTTCTGTGATTTTTCTTCATGGGTTTACATTCCCCTGTCACTAGAAACATTCAAAAGTACACATAAAGATATTGGTTTAATGTTTGTGCGTTTGTGTGTGTTTTGACGTGTTTTTGACTACGTTCCGCATATATTATAACTTAATTGTATGAGAAAATAGCATAAAATTTTTACAGGAAAATATACAAAACCTACAAACACAATGTAATTTACCTATAAGTGGCTCCGCTCACCCATGGGTCTTCTTCGTTAGGGCTGCCATAAGCCTTAATAACTTAGCGTATTCCAAAAAGGGTCACAATAAATAGACAAGAACACAAACTCTCAATTATGAGCTACTCAGCTGTTACCTCACCCACCCCTCTACAAACAACTAAGTGGGAGTTATTAAGTCTACAATAATATGTCATCCAAACAAGATCACTAAGAGATACCACCCACTGCTATTATTTTTATAAAGAGAACTAGATTTTGATCCGCTCTCTAAAAACGCCGATAACTTTTTACTATTCTAATAAAATTCGATTGAGTTTATAACTTTTATTTTAAAATAATAATTTTCAAGTTTTTCTATTTGAATTTTCAAAAAAACTTGTTCTATTATACTATTTGATTTTCTTATCCGAAGACCGCGAATCGATAGATCCAGTGACCTGTGATAATCCGGTTCAAATTAGTAAAAAGAATTTTAATTAAAAATTCTAGAAAACCAGTAAAAATCTAAAATATGTACGATCCGATATCATTATTATGTAAAAACAATATAATAAATAATTTTTTTTCAAAATAAAATTATTTATATATTCATATTCGATCGTTAAATAATACTATGCATGAAAAATTATATTTTAAATTTAATGGAGTGTATAGTTTGCATAAAAATTAAGAATTATTATAATTCACAAAATATGGAAGTATTACTTACCATAAATATAGGGAATATTCATATTATTAATTTAAATAAGTAATATATGTGAGATTTATATCTCTTACGAATTAAAAAATTACATCGCTCTTTTAGGATAAAAATAATACTAAATGTCATGTCATCTTTTTCCAAAATTTTTAATTTCATTATGTCATACATGTGAACTTTCCCATAAACAAAAAACAAACACATGCATTTACATGTTTTTTGGAACATCAATTTTACTTTATGTTTTAAGTTCAACTATATTTATTTTGGTGCATTTATCAGCTATTTATTCTATTTTATTGAACGATCAGTGAAACCACTTATACTATTCATTTTGACATAAACAACTTTAAAATAAAGTATAAACTACTATCTCTAACTACTATCAAATAAATAGATAAAAAATTGAATTCATTTGAAATTATTAGAGGATAAAACATATGAACCCGGCGCGTAGCGCCGGAATACCACTAGTTACTTATACACCTAACTATATTCAAATCAATAGAAAAAAAACTGAAAAATAAATTAATAAATTTTGCATTGAATTCTAAAACAAAATGTTACTCTATAATTCACTTGATATGAAACGGATGAAGTATTATAAAGAGCATTAACTTCAATAAAGCAAACTAACTGAACCACGCCTTCAAAGTTACTAGATGCAATTGGCTCTTAATGTAGTTGTTCCAACATATACCACTTAGCTTAGACGGCTAGCTAGTTCCACCACAGGTTAGTGAATGTTCCCTGCCATCATTTATTATGACTTGCATTCAAATATCTTGATCTCTTTTTGACCCCAGCCGTGGGAAAAGCTCCCATCACGGTCAAACCCAATCGCGCAAACGAGGTTAGCTGAATTCAACAAGTCCCCTTGCTTCAAATCTGCTTTCACTGTCAGCTTACTGAAAGTCAGATACTTGCATAAACCCTCAAGGAATGGATCAATCCACCCGCCTTGTCTAGAATCCGGTTGTGTCAGGTTGCTTACTGAACTTTTACCATCACTACTCAACGCTGAGTAGTAGTATCTTGCCAACGGTTTGTCTTTAGAAGCAGGCAGAAAGCTTTGATTTGTCTGTATCTTGTTGCAAAGTAGACTGATTCAAGTTTCTTGAAGTTTCTCATTAACCGAGAGCTTCAAGAAGCGTGCTGTTTAGAGTATCATCCTCGTTTTCTTCTGCTTCAACTCCCTCAGCTCCTGTTCTGATCCGTTTTCCTGAGACCGGTAACGAAAGGACATCGTTTCCTTTTTGCTTCAAGCTCAGCTGTCTTTTTAGACTCAATGTCGGAAGAAAGAAGCGAAACCGTATCACGCAACTTGTCTGCCGTTTCTTGCTTTCTTGGTTGAATCAGAAACAAGAACTCTAGCAGTAACTCCTGCTCCTCGATTCTCTCCCTTAGATCTATCGCAACTCTACGCTCTTCCAAAACTCTCTCTAGTCTCGTTGACAAACTCGCTTTTCAGCACTCACTGCAAGGAGACAAGAAGACTCTATAAGGAAAGAACTTTTCTCATTAAAGAAAGAATCATCACACCTCATGGACGGTCGATAGGTAGGCTCAGGGTGAAGTAACCACAAGCAGAAGGAAGCTTCTTTAGGCCAGTTGAGAAGTATCTGAGGCGGAAGAACACGATGTCTTAAGCTAGACATGGTTCTTGACTTCTCTCTCTAGAAGAGACAGGACAAAACAGCTGCACACAACGCTCAACATTCATCAATCTCAGAAAGCAAAATCATATAAAGACATATATTTCCACAAACCTCAAAGGAGAACACCGAGACGGTAAACATCAGAAGCATAAGTAGTAGCACAACCAGTATCTTCTTCAGGACTTGTATACCAACTCATCTCCATAGCCAGATCTCTTTCATAGGAAACGGTTGAAACTCCTCTTCTTTGCTCGAGCCACCAACCTCTTGAGACTTCTTCATTGTTGTCTCCTTTGGCCTTTCCTCATCAGCCCGTAATCCGAACAAGAAGCCGATTCGATAACCGAAAGCGGTTGAACGAAGACATAACGAAACAAGAAGGCCTAACATTATGAAACAAACCGCTTGGAGTGAGCTGCATTCACAATCTCAACGATTTGTATGAAAACATGAAAACACTCGAACGCATCCACCGATCGTTCTGGGTTGTCTAACCACTGACGCAAGCTAACGTTTTCGCATTTCAAAGCTCTCACAATATCATCAGCTCTCAAGTTTTCTTCTTTGTGTGAGCCAAGTAAGCTTCTAACATAACCAATGTGAGACAAGAAGGACTTAGAACGATCTCTCTCGGCTGGTAAGAACTCTGAAAACCCAGAGGTGTTTAATCCTCTGGAATTAGATTCTGAAAAACCCCTCCTACTACCAATACTTCATGTCTTATAACAAAGAGATTTAGGAAGAAAGAAATGATTTTTAAAGGATCCTTTAGACAGAAAAGACCAACCTAAATATAAAATTGCAACCTTTGATGACATAAGAGACAAACACAGAGGAAGGTTCTCGACCACTAAGCTTTTGATTGATCATTTCAAGATTAATATTGTTTGTGGATTTGTAAGACAAAAAGAAAAACTTTTGACGTTTGAATCAAGTCCTGCTCGCCACTCCCAACTATAATAATAGGTGGTTGCTTGAACTTTGTACATCGTTGCGAGATTGTAAACGCGTGTTCCATCGTCTTGTCCTCGAAGGAATATCCAAAAACAAAGGAATAAGAAAAAAAAAAAACACACATTTTTCTCTTTTATTAATCTCAACTAAAAACTACCGAATAAAGAATGAAAATACAGTTACTTAACCTCTCGTAAGTTCCAAGTCTAAAAATAGATAGTCCTGCCTAATACGTTGGAAACAAATCTTCTAAAGGTTTCCTTCCACATGGCCAAAACCAAATTCAAAGATGTGTTTCAGCAACCGAGATAGACGTTGTATTTCTCTCGAATAAAAATGAAACAATCAGGTGAACAAGAAGAGTTCATATTTCTTTATATTAAAAAGGTAATAATTTTTATTGATTTTGTTCTTCTAGATTTAAATTTATAAATATAGCCTGTTTCTACACATCGCTAAGAATAAGATAATATGACATTACATGAACCAAAACGTGACAAGACTTGATTCTATGATCATGAATCAATAAAAATTACATTATTTTCACTCAAAATACGCCGCGTGTTAAGAAGTTTCAAGCAAATGAGTTTTTTCTTTGCGGTTTGATCATATACATTTTGCCTCTGAGATGGGTCAACGGCTAGAAACAGATGAGGGATGATTGGTTGAGACTTGTTGGCTGGATGCTTCTTCAGCTTGATGTTTCCTAACTCGAGCCTTATCGATTCTTGCTCTTCTCACAGCTTCTTGGATATGTCGGTCATGGTCTTTCAACACCTGATCCATGTTTCCTGATGGAACCACCAAAGGTCCTGAGTAATGAATCTTGTGCCCTTTTGATCCATAACCCAACTGCAACCACATAACAAGACAAGTTAGTTCGCTAGTTACTAATAATAGAAAGGAGGACATTTTGGAGGACTTACAAGAACTGAGTCTTTCTTGTTGCTTCTACCATTCTCTTCTTGGTTAGCTTCTTCAGATGTTTCTTTGAAGGAACCTGGAAGCCGAGTCATTCCTCTGCAAGTCTCTTGCTGCGATGCGCTTGTTCTTGTTGCAGCAAAGCCAGGAATCGCCGAGTAATCAGCAGCAGCTATAGATAAAACTTTCTGAGAGGGATCTTGGTAGTTCCTTCTACCCCCTTTGCGGAAGCAGATCTACGCGTAAGAGGACCTGAATGTGAAGCTCTCTTGTGAGGAACCATAATGTTTCCTTGTGATTCTCTGTTTGGTTCGAATGCTTGTGATGATGATCTTGGTGGATCGATTGGGGAAACCAGAAGCAACTTCTTCAGGATGTGGATTAAACTTCTCGCTTCTGCTTCTATTATTAGCCTGGCTCTGCCTCTTCTGCAAGTAAAGGAGAGAGAGAGAGAGTAAGCCAAAGAAGCTTTAACATCAAAAGAGATAATAAGTTTTATCAATGTTCTAAAATTCGGTTTAGGCGAAACAATTTTCTTAAAATCTAATTTTAAAGAGCGATTCAAATCAGTTTAAACATCAGATTCTTTATACCTGCATAGATGCAACCAGCTCTGCATTGGCGTCAGGGGCAGGGATGGCTCGAGATTCCTTAGTTCCTCTCCTTTCTTGGTGTCCCTTGTTTCCTCCAGCTTGTCTACATACACAGAGAGAAAGAGAGATTCAAGCTTTTTTATTAAGAGCACTACTAGTGATCTAGCATAGTTTGCAGAGGAAAGATTCATGTCAGACCTTCTACTTTCTTCATCACGCATCCTCGCATCAAGCTCTTTGCTGGGAGGATATTTAGGCAAGCTTGAAGGATCACATGGCAGAGGTCTAGTGGAAAAGAACTGAGTGAGAACAAAAGAATCATAAATTTGAGGTTACTAAAATGCATAAGAACAGAGATCAATGACTGTCTGAGAACTGTGATTACCTCGCTTTGGAGAGCTGAGTTGGCGGTCCCACGATCGTCAGGATTGACTGAAAGCAGAGTTTCAGAAGGGCTAAAGCTGGCTGAGGAAACTCCTTGAACGTTTCATCAACTATGCGTTTATTGGGCTGCGTAGGCTTGAAGATCGTCGCATGAGGCAACCTAGATTTCACCCAATAATCCTCTAAGGCGAGCCGCATAGCTTGAAAATCTTGTGCAGCTGTTCCACCTGTAAACACCATAAGCAATTAAAGAAACTAGTCTCAACGAACTCAGAGCAGAGATTCAAACTAAAAAACTGCAAATGTTACCTCGGTTCTACCAGGCATAATAGGCTTGCCTGCATATAGTTCAGCAAGAATACAACCTGTGCTCCACAAATCAACAGCTGCTCCATAGCGTGTTGCTCCGAGCAAAAGCTCAGTTGGACGGTACCAGAGAGTAACAACACGGCTAGTCAAAGGCTGAGTCTGATTCGGATCAAAGAAGCTAGCTAACCCAAAGTCAGCAATCTTTAAAACTCCGCTATTATCTATTAGAAGATTCGATCCTTAATGTCCCTATGAAGTACCACGGCTGTGACAATGGTCTAGTCCGCGTAACAGTTGCTGCAAGTAACATTTAACCTGCACACAATGAACAAAGGAAAGGTAAGACTCAGAGAACTGCACACACCGACACATTCAGTTGAAAACAAACATAAAGGTACCTGTGATTCAGAAAATTTAACAGCAGGATGGGAGGCTAGTCCAGCTAGATCATGCTCCATGTACTCGAAAACAAGATACAAGCTGCAAGACATTCTTGATGTCACTAAGCCTTCTAGCTTTATGATGTTAGGGTGATCAAGGCGGCGCAATATCTGGATCTCTCTCGCCATAACCTCACGCTCTCCGGCTCTAGATTATCAAACCTAACTTTCTTCAACGCCACATCTTCTTCTGGTCCAGGTCTCGAGCTCTATACACATTACTATAAGTACCCTGCCCAATCTGCAATAAACCAATGGCATTAGAGATCTTTCTATACATTTTGGAAAGATGCCAATAGAAGAAAGAAGAGTTAGTTACTTTGTCCAACTTCTCGAAAGAGTCAGCACGGCGGGGAACCCATCCTTTGATAGCTTCTCCAGCAACAGAAGCCAACCATGGAGGCCCGCCTGCAGCTACATACTCTCCTTCAACTCCTTTAGCTATGGTGATGCCCATTGGGAAGTTGGAAGCAGCAACATTCTCTGTCTTCCTCTTCTCCCTTCTACTACTCAAACTCTCCCCACGCGAAACGTTTGGTCTAACACTAACAACATCAGGCTGTTCCTTTGTCCTCCTAAGAGGCTCTTCTCTTCTAGAAGAAAAGTAAACAGGTCTTGAAACAACAGAAGAAGACTTGTCTCTTGGGCTGTCTTCGATAGCAGAAGGCTTACACCAAACACAACCCATTGATCAATCTAAATAAGAAACTGCTTTGAAACTAAACAAGTGGGCCCCACATGAAAAGGAACCCTAGCAACTATTTATTGAGTATAACCCAGAAAGGAAAAAAAAAAAGAAGTGATTTTTATTCCGTAATGTGCCCCCAGATCAAGACGACGGTTTCAGGAACTATGATTCGTGTAGGAATAGAAAAGGCAACCAGAAGACTCTCAACAGCTATGAACTTGTCTGCGTAAAGCAACTACCTTTTTCGAGTGATTGTAGAGAGAGAGAGAGACTAAAACAGGAAGCAAAAGCAAATGTAAAGTTGAGAACTTTGCACGAAAATTCTTAAACAGAGAGGAGAGAGAGAGAGAAATCAAAAGGGCTTAACAGAGGCTGCTTGAGAGAGGAACGGATCTAGGGGGCGAGAGAGAGATTTTGAGAGACATGTGTGTGTGTTGAAGCAGACGGGTGAATTACAAGTTTTGCAAAAATTGGAAAAAAAACAACAGAGATTTTTTTTTAAATAGATAAATAATATATTCGGGTAATAAAGATTTTCACCGTATATTTTTGAGTAGTGGGTGAGTTAAAATATGAAAAAAAAAAACTTATAAAACAGTCAATGTAAAATGTCGTATAACTTTTCTTTTGGAAAATCGAAGCTGGGACATGCGAAAGACATTCTTGATTCGTCAAAACCACGCGCTTTTAAACACTTAACCAATCATAGATTAGAAAACTAATCAAAATCCTTCTTCTGATAAGTGTGTCTTTTCATTTTCTTTGGCAGATGTATCTTCATAGAAAAACATTTTTACCTTTCAATGGATTTTTACTTTTAGAAGACGTCTAAATCAATGAATGTTCGTTCTTACTTCTACTACAAAAACCGTAACGCGGTTTGTTTGTCTATAAATATTAAATTTTAGATTTTAAAAGAAAATTAAATTTGTTTTTTAATATTATATCATTTATTTGTTTCGATATATTTCTTGTTTGAAATATCATTAATTTATGTTAACATATTAAATGTCTCTATTAATCTTTTCGTAACCATGTTTAATCTTTCTTAAAATTTAAAATACTCTATATTTAATAAAATAAAAAAAATTCTATCATCTTATGTATATTTATATTTTCTTATATATCGTCTGATTGATTTTAAATTATTTTTGAAGTATAGGTAAATAACCTTTATTTCATATAAATATATAATTTTATAAATGTGTAATAATTTTGAATACTTAAATCTGTAAATTTTGATAACCAATAAAATGATTCAGCAATTCTTTAAGTTTTGAAGCCATAATTTATTTTCAATATTAAACTTTTTGGTATTTTTTATTTGTAAATAATTATTTGTTATAAAAATGTGAAATATGTAGTAGATTTCAATATGAAAAATTATGTATTTAGTTACTACATAAAAAGATATTGAGTACCATTAACATATTCACAGATGGTCACTTATTTAACTAATCTTAAAAAAATTCTTAACGTTAAAATTCTTAGATGTTAAGTTTCAAGATAGAATCTTATTAACATATTCTCTCTCTGTTAGAAAAAATCAGAGACATGTATGAATCGGAAGCAAATATTTAAATATGGACAGTACCTCTTCATCAATCATCAGCATCTCAAGGCCGAGAAGGATACTCCTTTGGAATTATTGCGAGCTTTCCAAAAATAGATTAGCTTAAAAAGCAACTGGGAATCTTCAGATCCTGATGAAACCTTACTGAAGAAAAGTGGAGAATGAACTTGGGTGGTGGTGACTGCCGTTTGATTTGCCATAAAGCTAGGAATGAATTTGAAGATCTGAGCAATAAATTTTTGGCTTGAGGAGGCATCGTTATGATTGATTAAGAGGAGGGATGTGGAGAGTTAGACGCCGATTGTCTGGAGAAGTAATTAAATAGCTTTAATTCGTCATTATAGCCGTCGCAGGCGTCATACGGAGGAGATATGAAGACAATGAGTTCTGAAAGGTCTTATGTAACGTCGTAACAAAATTAGGTTGGAGTAAGAAGATAACAAAACAAATGGGTCACTAAAGCTAAAATGCCTATTAACAGTACATATTCGTGGTCCAACAACTTAACATCCATGATGACATAGACAAATAATTGGTTGCAAATTTTTTCGCTGACGTATACAACTTAAAAGGTTTCATATTCTCCTTAATAGTGTAAGATTTAAACACATCATGGTATCATAGATTGACCCCTTTCTTTTTGTATTTCTGAATTGTTGTTCAGATATTTTCATAGTTGCCCGTTACAAAATTAAAAAATAAAAATTTCATAGTTAAGTATTCTATTAACAGTCGGCAAAAAACAAATATTATAACAACATATATTTCTAATTTCTACCTACCATAATTCAAAGTTATAGTTTACTGTTCTAGAAACTTTTCTTAAATAACGATATAACAAAAATAAACAAAAAATAACTGCTACATCAAAAACTCTTTTTAAATTGATGGATCTTGAAACTAAAAATAACCAAATAAAATTTATTTAATGTTTAGAAAGTAACTAGATGATAATCCGTGCAGTAATTTTTTTAAAAAGTATAATGTACTTAAATATTATAAACAATATACATTTTGTGATCAATAACATTTTTTATATTTGATTAGAGGTGGACCCTTGAGTATCAATGGGTTCGATTCGGATCCTTGAGGACTTGGTTCGGTTCGGATCTTTGCGGGTTTGGTTCGGCTTGGGTTCGGATAACCTATTTAAACTTTTCTGAATTAAAGTTTTTATATACTTTAAATTTTCAAAATCTGAAAATAAAAAATATATAACATAGAAATTTTATAATGTATGCCAAAATACTTAAACTTAACATTAAAAATTGGTTTAGCTTAAATATTTGGATAGGAAATCAATAGATATTTTAAGTATCTTAGGTATTATAAGTATCGTTAGCTATTTTAACATGTATTTATAACTATTTGTATATTTTCAAGTATTTTGGACAACTTAAAAAACGTTCTTATATATTTGTATATTCTTTTAGATATTAAACTTAAAAATAAATTGATAATTTAATTATATAAATCTGTTATGATATATTCAGATACCTAAAATATTTTGGTTTGGATCGGTTTGGTTCGGTTCTCTAGATACCAAAACTTGAACCCATTGGATATTTAACCAAATTTGATTAAAGTTCAGTACGATTCTTTGGATCAGCCTTGGTTTGGTTCTTCGGATTCAGTTTTTTTTAGCCTAACCCTATATTTTATTGTGACAAAATTTAAAACGAAATGATGATGATTCATATTGATTTGGGTATGTAACAATTTTAAACCACAACACCTTTATTATGTACGGGCCCATTTAGTTAATCATTAAAAATGTTCTCGACATGTTTAAGAATAACAATGTGCTGAACTTAAAATAAATTACCATTTCAGATTGTCAATCGACGTTTCCAAATATTTTTTTTGGTATTGTGACGATAGAAAGGGGGTTAGGGTTAGGAAATAAAAATTGTTGTGCAATTCATGTCTTGCTAGGTAATTTCAATAACTTCTTAATAAATATTAGTGTATCGATCTCTTGTAAGATTTTCGAACAATATTAATAAATAAAATCTTACACTTGCTAGAGTAATCAGTTGTTTGTCAATTAATATATAGGAGATTACAGTAATCACATAAATCAAAAAATACCTCTTGTTTATTTACAATATATTTATGGTAAATAAATCAAAATAATCATTTTATTTATTTTATATGGTATATAATTATATTTCAAAAATATTGACATAAATATATAGTATATTTTATATAAATATTTATTATTGAGATTTCCTACTCATATGGTTTTATTAACATTTGTATATCTGATGTAAAAAAAAATTTAAACCATTAATCTCAAATTTGTGATGTAGTATTTTGATGATGTAAATTCAAAATTAAAATGTTTATGTATTTTTAAATGGTATATAGTTTAGTTAAACGATATACACACACACACACACCACACACACACCCACATATATATATATATATATATACGAATATATATATATATATATATATATATATATATATATATTATATATATATATATATATAAATCAAAGGGATTTCTAACATTTTTTAAATTTAAAATCATTTTTGAAAATTGAAAATATAACATATAAAAAATCTAATTGTATTATTATATGGTTAATGTGATTGTTTGATTTCTTTTAATAATATAAAATTAAACAAAAATGAGAAATGATGCAAAAATTGTTATCAATATTTATTATTCATAATTATTAATTATCATATATATGTTAATCATATTAGATAACTCCATAACTTCTATTTAAGGAAAAAAAATATGTTTCTTATATTTTGGGTTAATGTAATGTCCTTAGTAATTGGATTTTGACTAATATTTTTTCAAACGATTTTTTAGCTACCACAAAAATTAATTGACATCTTAATTAAATGACAACTTGGCTCTTTGTAATTATTAAAAATACATGTCATAATTTTTTAAATGTTTTCTATTAATATGTAGTGATAATTGAGTAGACTAAAATACGAGCAATATATTGTTTGAAATTACAACCAAGTGATATTTTACTCGTTACTTTAAGTTACTCAATTACAAGCAAGTATTTACACCCAAAAAAATACAAGCAAGTATGACGACTGACGAGGGTGTGTGAAAGTTCTGTGGAAAAGAAGTAAAAGCCAAGTCGTCGTCTTGGGACGAAAGACGTTAGTGTTTTCGTATTCGCTTCCAGTTTCATTAATAAACTAAAATTCTTGTTTATCTCCATAATCCTTGCACTGATGCGTTTGGCTTCAAAAAACAATTCTGTAATCTAATTTTGGTATTACTAAAATAAAAAACAATAATTGCAATGGATGGTCAACTGGTACTAGTTTACACGCAATCAAACAAAAATCTTATTTCATACAATTATATGTATTTCTATTCTCAATACTGGCATTACAACTAGGACTAACATCTTTAATGATATCTACTAGATTTCCACCCGCACAACCGTGCGGGTATATATTTTCACATATTATATAGATATTTGTTTTACATATTATTATATATATTTTAATGTTACTCACATATTTAAATGTTGTATAAATGTATAATTATGGTAAATATAATAATTTTATAGTTTTCATGCTGTAAATTAAAATCATCACATATATAGGTTGCTTATTATATATTTGTCTTATTGAATTTGCGTTGGATTACTAAACTAAATTTTTTAATGCATGAAACAACATATATGAAAACAATTTGGAGAAATTACATGTTTACCACTTTCATGGTACCACTTTTCATTTTTACAACCACTAAAGAGACATTTTCAAAAATACCTTCTTCATTAAGTGACAAAAGACTCTTATGCCCTATTATTTATATATATAGATGACATCTTATTTAAATAGCAAAAAAATAAAAATTAAAAATTTAAAAATTAAAAAATTTAAAAAAAAATTTAAAAAAATAAAAAATAAAAAAAAAAAAAAAAAAGTAAATTTTTTTTCGAATTATACTTTTCAAATTCAAACTTTTCTATAAATTTTTTTTTCGAATTTTTTTTTCAAATTTCTTTTTGCAAAACGAAAATTATGTTTGAAACTTTTTTTTAATATTTATTTATATATTTATTAGAATCCTAAATTTCACATTCCAAAAACCATTCCTCACCCTTCAACTCTAAACCCTAAGTTTAGATTAGTTAACGTAAGGGTATAATTGTCTTTTACCCTTCATTAAAAGTGAAGGTAAAAGTGGTTAGTGTAAAAATAAAAAGTGATTACTATGAATGTGCTATTTGTGGCAATATCCAAACAATTTGTATTTAATTTATTAATCATGATCCGTAATTCAAATTGCTAGATTTTTTAGTAAGTTTTTAATGTTATTAATTTTTATAATAAAATACTGTATATTAAAAGTTAAGATAAGCTAAATTTTATAAATGTATTATATAGTTTAGAATATTAACCTGTTCTACCAACATATTATATTTTAGCATAAATATTTTATATTATTAAGTTGATAATATAATATACCTCTATCATATTATATTTTTAGCATAAATATTTTATATTTATTAAAATAAAATATATTAACTTATCAATTAAAAAGAATTTTATATATTTTCTTCAAATATAACATTTTATTTTAAAATGATAGATATTATTATAAAATTATAAAATAGATATATTTATTCTTTAGTAACATTTCATTACTAATTACAAAATTAGTTGAAAATATTATATTCAATTTATGACAATTAAGATCTTTTATAATCTTTTTCAAGAGATTTGTTAGAATTTAATTTTTTTTAAAAAAATTAATTAAAAGATATTATGATTAAAGTAGTTAATATTATGTATATTAGCATTAGTGATATACATTTAATATAAAATTTAAATGATGGTCCAAATAAAAATATCACTCATCAAAAAATTATGATTTTTATTTATTAGAAAACAAATTTGAAAAAATTAAAAAAAAAAATAAATACGTATTTATAACAAAATCTTAAAAGTTATTAGTAAATGTATTTGTGAAATAATTAATTTATTTTATTTAAATTTTCGTTTATAAACCAAAACTATATTCAATTTTAATTTCTAATTATATTTTATGATAATTTAAATTAAAACTAACTAATTTTTGAAATTAAATTTAAAAAGATTCTAAGAAAATTTTAAAAAGATTTGTTAGAACATTTTAAATATATATTTGTATTTCAAACAAAATGATAAAGATATTAAAAGATATAATAATGAACTTATGTAAAATATGATATTTTCTAGGAATGGTCCAAACTAAAAAAATCACACATGAAAAAAAAAGTCATGACTTCTGTTTTAATATATAAGATTTGAACGAGAAACTTCAGTTTTATGGCAAAAATGATTGTTTGATATCGATAAAATAATATTTATAAGAATTTAGAAACACAATAATCAACATTTTAGACAATACAACACATTTGGGCCCATTTGTCTCTCTGAGGACGGCTAAGCTAGTTTTTTTTTTTGACGTCGAACGGCCATTCTATTACTCAGGCTGAGGTGGTCTGGGTAACCAGACCGGAATAGATACCATGGTACTAACACTATATTTAACTTTTAGATATGATTTATTATGTTTGTGTTTTAGTTTTATTTTTTGAAACGTAGAATAAGATAGAAGATAAGTAAAAACAGATGAATGTAATAATAAAAACGCATTGGGACAAGCAGTATCGGTCCAATCCAAAGGTTGGAAGCAAAAAAAAGAAATCAAGACCTATTTATCAAAGGTATTTTTTATAAAAAAAAAAAAGCTTTAAAGGAAATGGGGGTAAAAGAGGAATAGAAGCCATTACCTCGCTCACACAAAACAGCTAAAACTAACCACTAGCCTACTTGAAACTTTTGTATTTTATCGGTCAATTTAAAACTTAACTAAACTAGGGCTGGAAGCCCAAGCTTCTAATGCTTCCCCTCAGGGACGGTACTGGGGACAAGGTTTTAAATTTTAACAATAATTTGATACGCTTAAACATCTCAACGTATAACTGTAATATATGGAATCGAATCTTGATTTTGCTCATGTGTTCTTAGGTTGACTGACTTTTTTATCGAGAGTTATGGCTCATTGCAGAAACCCAAGCCTTAAGCTTTTGGGTGTTTCTTCTTCTTCTTCTTCTTCTTCTTCTTCCACGATGCTCACTTGAAATTCTAAAGAGAAGGAAAAGATCTGCTCCTCTTATGTTGCTGGTGCTTAGGCCGCCATGCTGCTCCTGCTGAACCTGCATTTGTTGTATTGTCTTGGCAACAAAGTTAAATTTAAATAGGAACAAAACCGGGCCATCAAACCGGTTTTGACATCGATATGGAATATCCTTCCTGTGTTGGATGTTGGATATATTAGTAGTGAAGATGGAAGCATAACATTATCAAGAATAAGCGTGGAGAGGAAGTCTACAAGCTTATGGGAAGGATAACATGTTATCCTGGCTAGACTTAGCGACCTTAGTCAAACATGTGTGAACTGGATAAACGTTGTTTTGTGCGCCCTGCCCTGTTTTCATCTTTTTGTTTTGTTGTGCTTCTTCTCTCTGTTGTATGCAAAGCGTCATCTTCATCAATCTGACTCTCTTGTGCATTGATTTGCTTTTGGTACGTGTTTGACGCTAAAGGTTTAGGGAGATGTCTTTGAAGCTGAAGTTTCATCACATGGACCAGTTCCATGCATGATGCAGCTGTTGCTTCACCTATATTTGTATATGACATATATTATATATATATATAGCCTATTCAAAAAAAAAACACCATGTATTTATATATTACTGTTTAGAGTATCTGGATAGTCAAGAAAAATCAATTCTATCTTTTGTGTTTTTCAGGAAAAATGACAATTCAAGAACCGATAAACAAACAACAACTGGTGAAAGAACGTCCATTTCTACATGTTTGTTGACGAAGAAACGCATTCATAACTTAAGAAACACTTTGAGTTACACAAACAATACAAGAGAGTGGGATTGTGGAGGATCATTGTGTTCATAATGTCATTCTTAAGAAGTCTTCTATTCAGGTATTGAAATAAGATTTCTTAAGAACTCTACCAAAAAAGATATTTTGAGAAGTTTTTCTTCGTAAATATTGGCTTAATTTTGAATTTAAATTTTTTTTCGAAAATGCCAGAGAAGACTTCTTGAGAAGTCTTCTTGGAATAACATGTTAATTTTACAATTGATCGAAGTTTGTCAGAAACTTGACTTTTTATAAAAGATTTCCCGAGAAGTCTCTCGGGGAAGACTTCTATTGAAGTCTTCTCAATGTCGCAAGAAGTCTACATGGGATACTTTTGCAATTGACTATATTTGACTTTTCCACAGAAGACTATAGAAATCTTCTGTACCAAAGATTTGACCAAAATCCGAAATAAAATTTGAGAGAAGTCTTCTCATTAATATAAATGTTTCACTATTATTTTTCAATTGCAAAAGTAACCCACACAGAATTCTTGCGACATTGAGAAGACTTTCAGGAGACTTCTATAGAAGTTTTTTTTCGAGAAGACTTCACGAGAAATCTTCTCTATAAAAGTCAAATTTTGACAAACTTCGGTTAATTGCAAAACTAACCTATTTATCCGAGAAAACTTCTCTGGGATTTTTGGGGTTTTTTCTTAATAAAGGAAAGTTAAAGGACTTTTAAGGAAATCTTTTGATGGAGAACACAATTTACGAAGTCTTCTACAAGTTTTCGCAAATAGATCTGAGAAAAAAAAACGATTATATGTCTTGAGCCTGTGAGATTACTTGTTTAGCTTCTCCAACCAAAACTTCACTACAAAAGGTACCAAGTCGTTAATGACCATGAATCATGAGCTTCAATGTCTCTATGAACCTTACAGAGTTCATAATCAAAATCTTGGTTTTTTTGGATGAATTTGAAGAAAGAGTGAAAGAGATGTGATTTTGTGCATAAGTAATGAGATATGAAGAGTAAAAATAGAAACTTTGGTTTATTAAAAGTTTTAAATTGGTTGTTCATGGTGGTTAGTGTATTGATGGTAATTGCAATATTGTAAATACTTGGTGAAAATGAGGATGATAGGGTAAAATAATCATTTCAAAAAAAAAAAAAAGATAATGACATTTTCGTGAATAACTTGAACTTCTAGGGTTAATAGGAAAAAAATATGGGTTAGTTTTGTGTTTGACTTGAAATTTTAGGTCATATTTGAAAAAAAGCCCTTTTCAAAATTGGGTCAAGCAAAATATTTAGATTTATATCCTATTTTTTATTTGGTTTTTATCAAATATGACCAAAAATTTCAACTCAAACATAAAAATAAGCTATGCTTTTTGAACTTTTCTTTTCCTTATTCACCTTAGAAGTTCGAGTTATTCACGAAAATGCAATTATTATTTTTTTCTTTTTTTTTCCGAAAATGAGTCTTTTACCCTATCATCCTCATCTTCACAAGTATTTACAATATTGTCAATACTATCAATACACTAACCACCATGAACAACCAATTTGAAGCTCTTAATGAACCAACGTTCAATTTTACTCTTCATATCTCATTTCTTATGCACATAAATCACATCTCTTTTACTCTCTCTTCAAATTCATCCAAAAAAACCAATATTTTGATTTCAAGCTTTGTAACGTTCATAGAGACATTGAAGCTCATGATCTGTGGCCATTACGACTTGGTAGCTTTTGTAGTGAAGTTCTAGGTGCTTGGAGAAGCTAGCAAGCCATCTCATAGATTCAAAGTATGAAATCTTTTTTTCTCAGATCTGTTCGCAAAGACTTTCAGAAGACTTTGGGAAGACTTTCAGAAAACTTTGCTAGATGTGTTCTCCATCAAGAAGATTTCCCTAGAAGTCTTCTAACTTTCCTTTTTAAGAAAAAAAACCACAAAAATCCCAGAGAAGACTTCTCGAAATGTCTTCTCGGATAAACATGTTAGTTTTGCAACTACCGAAGTTTGTCGGAAATTTGACTTTTAAGACTTCTCAGGAAAAACTTCTATAGAAGTATTCTAAAAGTTTTTCCGAAGTCTTCACACTATCGCAAGAAGTCTGCGTGGGTTGCTTTTGCAAAAAAAAATAATAGTAAAAGATTTAATATAATGAGAAGACTTCTTTGGAAGACTTCTATAGAAATCATTTCTGAAAATGTCGAATATAGTCAATTGCAAAAGTATCCAAGTAGAATTCTTACGACATTGAGAAGACTTCGGTCAATTGCAAAACTAACATGTTTATCCAAAAGACTTGTCGAGAAGTCTTTTCTGGCATTTAGAGAATTTTCAAATTCAAAATTAAGCCAATATTTACCAAAGAAAACTTCTCAAAATGTCTTCTTTAAAAGTAGACTTCTTAAGAAGTTTTTCTTCGTAAATTGCAATTGCAAAAATGACCTAAATAGATGACCTTTTAGGAAGTCTTCTACGCCAATGTTTAATAAAATTTCATTTTCTCTACAATTAAAATGACTTTTTAATATTTTCTTATTAATTCATGTGTATTAGTAAATATTGGGCATTCTTGATGAAATTCATAACTTATTTGGTGATAATTATGAGATTTCAAATATTTATGTTTGCTGATGTTTCTAGCTAATCCGAGAAGACTTCTTAAGATTTTCTAGAGAAGTCTTCTACGTTAGATTTTCAAGTGTAAAGTAACTTCAAGATATCTTTTTAACTTTCAATAGTGTTAACTAACTTCAAGAATATCAAGTCATGTGGTTTAATGTGTATTTTTGGATCGTAAGATATAATTTTTAACCTACATCAGATTTAAAATCTCAGCTTTCACTTAAAATTCAAGTTGATCTTTTGTGGATTTGACTAAGTTTTTGTGAAGTCTCTCTCTTAGTTTAGTAATTTGACTAAGTTTTTGTGTAGTTTTGTTTTGTTATGAGTTGATAGAATGATTTTAAAATTTCTTGGTATGATGTATCAATAACTTCAATAATGTCAAGTACTTTTGAAAAAACGTGAACATATTTACCAAATTCTTTTGATTAACATTTCTTCAAGTTTATAAAAGAACTAGGTTAAGACCCGCGCCTTGCGCGGAATGAACATTATATATATATTATTTTTATATATAAATATTTTACATATATGAAATAATAAATATATATTGAATAATAAAAGTCAGTAACTATTAAATATATAATTAAATTAGTGTGAACATATAAATCAATTTTATTAATCCAAATTTCTTTTTTAATATTTGATAAGATATGTAATTAAATTTAAATGATACTAACATACATAGTATATTTTAGTATATTTTTAATATAATGTCTATTTAATGATGATTTCTACTCATATAGTTTTTTTTTATCATTTGTATCTTTTATAGAAAAAAAATTAAATTACTGATAACAAAAATTTCTTTGTGGGATTAATAGTTTAATAATTTATATAAAAAAAAAATAGTTGTCAATGTTCGTTCAAAACTTTTACCAAAAACGTTATTCAAAGTAAATTTGAAACTAAAAGATTTATGTATTTTATATGGTTTATAGTTTAATTTAAAAACGACATAACTATATATATATATATATATTAATCTTAATAATTAATTAAATTATACTTTTTACTTATATAATTTTGTAATCATTTGAATGTGAGACTTTTAACAGTTTTAGTAATTTATAGTCGTTTTTCAAAATTCAAAATATAACATATACAGAAAAATCTAATTTTTTATTATATGGTTATTGTGGTTGTTTAATTTATTTATAGTTTAAAATTAAACAAATATGATAGAAGATACACTAATTTTTATCAAATCTTATTATTCAAAATCATTAATTGCCATATATACTCTAGCCACATTAGGCAATTCTGTAAATTTTATTTTTAAGGAAATAATGAAGTACATTAATAATGAATTGATTGTTAGTTTAATAAAAAGCTTATTATATAATTAGATGGACCAACATATTTCTCTAATGATTCTAAAAATCATTCTAGTGATGACATGTGGCAACAAAAAGAAGTTGTAATGCTTCTCAAATAATATATAGGGTATTCACAACTAAAATAGTACACATACAAATAATAAACAGACCATAAACAAAACTACACATGGAGCTAGATATCATTTCTCATATAGATAAACTTGAACTCCAGTTGACATCATTCATTTGTACCAATTTGGGCAGAATACTTCGGAAGACTTCCCGAAGACTTCGTGGGAAGTCTTCTAGCATAAATACATTAGAAGACTTCTTGGGAAGTCTTCCGAGAGTTTTCTAAGAAGTTTTCCAAAGTCTACTCAGATCTGAAAAATATATGCATATTCAAAAGCATTCAAACGGCTTCAAGACAGAGAAATCTTCAAAAATAAATTTTTAGGCTTAAATAATAAACAAAACAATCACATTTGGTTGAATCTATAACTTTTTAGAATCTAATACATATCCAAATTTGTACCACTTTGGGCAGAAAACTTAGGAAGACTTTCTGAAGACTTCGTGGAATGTCTTCTAGCATAAAGTGCATTCGAAGACTTCTCAAGAATTCTTCTGAGAGTCTTCTAAGAGTCTTCTGGGAAGTCTTCTACCGTCTAACTCAGATCTGAAAAATTCAGATAAAACTTCAAAAATATTGTTTTATGTTTTTAGCTTTATAATAACAAACAAAGACACTTTAGGTTGAATCTAACTTTTAGAATCTCATATATAAAACACACAAAATACATATCAAAATTTGTATCACTTTGGGCAGAAGTTCTAGCATAAAATGCATAGGCTTCTAGAAGTCTCCGAGAGTCTTCTAAAGAAGTCTTTCGAAGTCTGTCTCAGATCTGAAAAATCTGCAAATTCAAAAACATTGACATGACTTCAAAATAGAAAAAAACTTTAAAAATATACTTTTATGCTTAACATAAAACAAAAGTCAGCAGTCACATTAGGTTGAATCTATAGTTTTTTTAGAATTTAATATATAAAACACACAATAATACATATCCAAAAGTTATAGATCTACTTTTGAAGGAGTGAAAGAAGAGAACCATGTAATGAAAAACCTGCAAAAAAAAAGATAAATTAGTGAAAAGACATAAAAGAAATGAGAAATGGATTAAGAGTTTGGTGTTTTGATGTTCAAAGAGATTAGAGAGAGGTTGAAGAGTTTTAGAGTGAGAAACATTGCATTTTTGTTGAAGCCATTTGAGAGGAAAAAGGAGAATGTGTAAATTTTATTTATAAATGAAGACAAAAAATTATAATTAGATAAATATTTTTTGACATAGAAGTCTTCTTGGAAAATAATTTCATACCCTAAATAAAATACATGTGAAGACTGCTGGAAGACTTCGCTTTAGGCGAGAACTTTAATTCTACTAAATTTTAGGCGGGAAACTTAAATTCTACAAAAATTTAAGCAGAAATATGCTAGAAGACTTATTGAAGTTCTTGGGAAGTCTTATTTGGAAGTTCTCTTGTGAAGTCTTCTGGAAGTCTTCTTGGAAGTCTTCCAAACCACAATATAATCAAATACTAACTAAATAGTAAATAATAGTTCATTAAAATTAAAATAAACTTATAAAGTGTTTAATATACATAAAATTAAACACATGTAGGTCAGATTTTTGAAGTTAAGATACCAAAATCTAGCCCTAAATACAAATAATACTATAACATATGTTACTAAACCTAAACTAAAGTCTTTTCAGAGTCTTCCATACCCTATAATCAAATAACTAGGCAAAAAACACTTCTTTAAACTTAAAATGAAACTTAGAAAAGTGTTTAAATCAAGTTATTAGATAGTCACTAACAAGTCAAACTATTTTTTTTTAAGATAAGGTTTCAAAATCTAACCCTAAAAAAACCAACAATAATATAACATATGTTACCAAACCTAAACCAAAGGCTATCATGACTCAATCTACATTTTTAAAATAATTGATTTTAGTAAACTAAATTTCTATCATTAGAAATGCTTATTAATACATGATTTTGATTTTTTCTCTTTCAAAATATTTTTTTTATAAAATTTATTAATTACTTTTAAAATCTAATACATGAGAGATTTTCCTCAGAAGACTGGAAGACTTCGATTTAGGCGGAAAACCTAAATCTTCTAAAATTTAGGTGGAACCATAAATTCTACTAAATTTAAGCGGGATATGCCAGAAAGACATCTTGGGAAGTTTTGTGAGTCTTCGGATCCTATAATCGAATAACTAGCAAAAACACTTCCTAAACTTTTAAGATACTTAGAAAGTGTTTAAATCAAGTTATTAGATAGTCTCTAACACATATAGGTCAAAAACAGTTTTTAAAAAGATAAGATTTTGAAATCTAAACCTAAAAAATACCAACAATACTATAACATTAGGTAGTAACCCGTGCTATGCGGAGAGTAAAATAGTTTATTAGATTATTTATTGTATGTCGTACCAAAGGATTGTTGTTGTATTAGTTTTTTTTTTGTGGATGAGCATATATATCCTTCGGATTTAGTTAATCTATTCGGATTTCAGATTTTTTGGGTTAGAAATTTAAATCGTATTCAGATATTTACAAATTTGGTTTGGATTGGTTCGAATCATTGCGAGTTCGATTCAGATTTGAGTCCGGATACCCATTTTAATTATGTATTTTTAACAAAAATCCAAATAAACTTAATATTAAAGTAAAATAATATAAAAATAAAAAAATTTAATGTAAGACTAAATATTTAAATTTACATAAAAATTAGTTTAATTTAATATTTGGATGGAGAACAAATAAATATTTTTTGTATTTTGAACATTTCTGTTATTTTTAGATATTTACTTGTGACTATGTTGATAATTTTAGATAATATCATATTTTTGAATATCTAACAGATATAAATTTAAAACAATTAACATATTTAAATATATAATTGTGATTTAGATATTTCTGGTATCCAAGTTATTTAGTGTGGATCAGATTAAAGTCTGGTTATCTGGATATTAAATTTTAGATCCATCTGAGTAATTAATCAGTTTTAGTTTATGGTTAGTATTGCTTTCAAATCTAGTTCAGTTGGTTTTTTGGATTTTTATATTTTATCCAGACTTACTTTCTTTTACTAGTATAAAGCAAAATAAAATAAGTGTAAAACAAATATTCTCGGTTTATTTAACATACATATTATTGAACTATACTTTAAAAATACCAATAAAATGGTTGAGAGTCGTGTCAATATTTTTGGGCATGTTGCAAATTGACGTAGTCTAAAACTAATAACTTGTATTTTCATATAATGTGATCTCTTCACCCATCGCATGAATTATGTTTTCAATCGATTTCACAAATTTTCTTTTTTTAAAAAAACTTTTCTGATTTCTGATTTTTTTCTTGTAATCAAATTATAGTTCTAATTTTGATCTGATAAGAAAACTCCGTAAAGAAAAAACAATATTTGCTTAAAAAAGATCCTACTTTGTGTGTAGTATTTTTACCTCAATTTCCTTAATTCATAACAATCAAAATTATTTTTTGTTTTCGTGTACATAAGCCTCAACCATGACTAAGTTCGGCAAGATACAAAACTTTCAATTTCTAAAAACATTCTCATTCAATCATTTTAGTTGATGTGAATCACAATAATTTTTAGTTTCTTTCTTTCAAAATGATATTGTTTAGTAGTTGTACGGAGAAAACTTTATTTTACTAATACAAAGGTTAAAAGTTGAAGAACTAAATAAGATGATTAAAAAAAATTAGTGTCAACACATTAAATTGTATGCGGTTGAATTAAAAAAATAATATTTGAACGCATTAATTTTAAATGATTGTGAGGCCGACACGTCATCATACTCAAATTGAAATCGATGTGAGGTTGACACGTGTTCAATATAGTGTGAAAGCATTAACTCACAATTCTTCTCTTTTAATATATAGGGGATATGTTACCAAAACCTAAACCAATGACTATCATGAATTAATCTACATTCACTCATCTATGTTGAAAATAATTCAATTTTAGTAAAACTAAATTTACATCATTTAGAAATATTTATTATTACATGATTTCAATTTTTTCCCATCAAAATATTTTTATTAAATTTTAAATTATTATAAAGATCTACTGAATGAGAAAACTTACAAAGAAGTTTTATCTGAAAATATTCTTTGTAAGTCTTCTCATGGGAAGGGTTATTATAGCAAAACTCAATACTTGTTTTATGTTTGATCATAAGGGGTTGTTGTAATTTCATTAGATTTTTGGTTTATTTTTGCATTTGATTGAATTTTTGGTACACTTTTGTATTCAAAATCAAATTTTGAGTCATTTTTGACAATTTCTCTTTTTAATATACTTATTTAATTAAGTTCAAATAACTTGATAAATTAAAATTAATGACTCATCGGTTAAAATTATTGAGAACATGACAAATAAAAAAAACATTATCTAAAATTCTAAAAACATGACAAATAAAAAAAACATTATCTAAAATTCTAAAAACATGACAAGTGATCAAATTCAATTCTCAAATAATAGTATTGATTTCAGAATTTAATTTAATCAATATAATGAAGAATTAGTTGGGACGTGGGATTTAAAATTGTCTAGCTGCCCTTCCTAGAAGAGAGAAAATAAAATTGTTCATAGAGTGACCCACATCAAACCAAGAAACTTATTATAAAACCCTTTCTATATAAAGAGTATATATACTAATTAAAGAAATTAAAAATCATGTAATCTGTCAAAAGTCCAAATCCCAAAATCAGATCATCTCTCTTCCCAAAAGCCAAGTCCATACCTTCCTCCTTCATTCATTTCCTAACCCAGCAAGATCTGTGAACAAAAGCTTTCCATTTTCCTTTTTAACTCACAATCATCGTTTACTCCATCTGATAAAACCCACAAACTCTCTTTCTTTTTCATCATGACTACAGCAACTTCGATGAACCCATCTCTCTTTCGTGTAATCTGTATACTCCATTCTGTAATAGCTCTAACGAGTGGAACCCTGATGATGTTCTACACAGGAAAGCGTCCATCTTTGGACCAGGAAGTGAGATTGCTAGCAAACTAAAGGGTTCAAACGCCACATGATGAGCTTCTCATTCAGATTTCTCAGTCGTTCTCTGGTTTGCTTCTCTTTGCCATTGGGTTTGTACTGTTCATGGTGTCTTTCGTGAAAGACAGAGAGTTTCATAGCTTCTTCGCTGGAGGGTCTGTGATTCTTTCTTTACGTGTTAATGGCTTCGTGGAGGGTTTTGTTCGAGTGGAGAATCGAAGATCTTGCTTATGAATGGCCTAAACAAGCTCTTGGAGACATAGCTTTGGGGATCTCTTGGGTTTTCTTTCTTGTTTATTCATGGAGAGAAAAGTACGATTGATTGGTTGATGATGTAATTAGTTTTGTTTTCTACTTGTGGGATAAGTAAAAAGATTCATCTTCAGATTTGGTTAAAAGGAAACTGGAAACATTTGTCCGAATTCAGACAAGATCAAACAATAAACAGTTTGGTTCACATATATATTCAGAAGATCAAAGTAAAACGGCTGATTTTTTTAAATAAATTTTGTGTTGTTTTTTAATGTCTTGTTCTATATAATATATGCTGTGTAGATCCCCTATTTATCCATCGAAAATCATTCTGAAAGGAGAATCTGATATTTTTATTTTAAATTACGTTAGGTGATAACCCGCGCCCTGCGCAGAGGGAGGAGATTTTTAAAGTATTATAACTTTTAATATGTAGACATAATAAAAGTTAAAATCATAGTAAGAAAAAAATATATAAGAAAGTACGGATTATAGTTAAGAATTTTAGTATGTCATATAAATTTATATGCGATGGACTTTAAAATTAAATTGTATATTTTTTGCATGCGGGTAAATTATAAATATAATATTAAATGAAACATACGCAATAGTCTAATAAAATATAAAAGGAACAATGTATAAAAAAACAAAAGAAAATAAAAAATAGAAAACAAAATAACTGTTGTCAATAATGCCTTCAAAAGTCTTCGTTTGCAATCATATTATGAGCAAGCAAAGAGATCATCTAGAGAAATTCAAAATATTATTTAACAAAAATATGTGAATGCATGTATTACCTCAATCGTAAAGCATCAATTTCGGGAACACCAATGGTTCGAAGACAATTTTGGAAAACTCATCAATGTTAGTAACCCTTTTAAGTCGGCCTTATTATGAAATATGAAAAAATTAGCAAAATAACATATAATATCAGCTCCTATTAATCTATTGTATATACATAAATACAATAGATTACTTTGTCCCCAATTAATTTGCCAACACTGTAAAACACATAATACTATGTCTGCATCTATAGAATTCCATAAATCATTGAAAACATGAGCAAGTGCACCATAAGCGACACACTTAATGACGACGTTACTGTAAAAAAAAAGGGGATCAAACCATGTGATACTATACAAGTGTATATCTTTCTTTTTACAGATGTTGAATACTTACGGGATGTGTAGTACAAAAAAAAACGGATTTTGTGGTCGATGATACCATTATTTCCGTTAGTATGGTTCCATCATATATTCTTCAGGAAATCATACTCCTATCACTTGACCATAAATATCTGATGGATAGGCCAAAATATTTACACTATTTAGATACATAATATTATCAATATGAACACATTCATCGATTATTTCGCTGCTCTCAATTTTCATTTAATTAATAGAAGAGAAAACATACCAATAGGAAATTTAGGATGATGTAAGCCGCGGTAGAGATCATCCCAGTTTGGAAAACAATAAAAGCTGGAATGTTTATAGGATCGATCTTCACAATGACAGAGGAGTTAGTGAGGTTAATATTGTATCGGTTCCTTGTCAATCGAACACGCTCTGCTGCATGGGATAGCTCGAATCTTTAATTTCATAGGAGTGACCTTCCTCCAATGGCTATCAGCTGAGAAACGATTTGACATAATGCCTTGAATACATTGTACCGTTTAAAGAAACACTATTTTGTTGCCTTATTTAAATGAAACACTTCTAAATTTTCGAACATACCATAAAGTTTTCATAGGAAGGAGTTAATATGCTGTCTTAGTTAAATCCCCGTTTTTTTTTTTGAAATCGGAATGTAATCAAGTGTAAATGACTTACCATAGACAATCCCTTTTGAAATATGAATGTAATCGATGTTATTTTTGAAATCTGAAATCATATAGTATAATGTAATGACCAGTGGCATTTGTTAGTAATTATTCTAGTTGATAAATGTTTTTTTTTTAAGTAAGTGAAAGTGCATGTGGTGATGACACCTAGGAATGGCACTCATGTAATAAACACATGAAGTCAATGTTTATTTCTATCAATGCTCCTCATTTAATAAGAAAAGGATATCCCCTATATTAAAAGAGAAGCATTACAATTATTTTGTAGCCACATGTCATCACCACAATCATTCTTAGAATCCCATCTAAATATATATAATAAGTTTTTTATTAAACTAACCAAAATTAATCATAAATGTTCATCTTGGTTCCTTAAATAAAAATCACGCAATTACCTAATGTGGCTAAAGTATATATGACAATTAATAATTTTGAATAATAAAGATTGATAAAAATTAGTATATTCGCTATATTTTTTAAAAACTTTAACTATTAAAATAAAATAAACAACTACATTAACTATAAATAAAAAATTTAGATTTTTTCGTATATGTTATATTTTGAATTTTAAAAAAATATTAATGACTAAAGTTATTAAAAATCTCACATAGAAATTTTGTGATCCATGATTTAGAATTTAGTTATAACAAGATACAAATGATTACGAAATTTATAAGTAGGAAGTCTCATTTAATAAATATTATATATATATGTATATTAATAGTTTTAAAATAAATTATATACCATATAAAATACATAGTATTTAATTTTAAATTTAAATTTGTTCTGATTTTTTTGATAAAAATTTGAACATTATTGACAACTTAATATTTAGATTTTAAACTTTGCATTGATAGTTTTTAAATTATAAATTATTAAAATTATTAAACATCCCACAAATGTTTTACTGTTATCATTGATTTAATTTTTTTTATAAATAAATACAAATGATCAAAAATAATATGAATATAAAATCTTTTTTAACTGATGTCAATATTTAAAAAAGTATTATATATCTATGTTTAATATCTTTTAAACTTAATTTTATACCATATAAAATAGAAAAAAATGTTTGCCTGGATAATAAAATCTATTTAAGTATTTGTACCATTTAATTATATACGTAATAGTTACTAAAATTTTAATTATTCAATATATAGTTATTATTTCATAATATGTAAAAAATATATAATACTTAAAAAATTTATATAATATTCATCATGCGCAAGGCGCGGATCTTAACCTAGTTTACATTATTTATTTGTTACTCTTGTCAATTTGTGAAAATAGCGTAAACATATGTTTACATGCTAGTTATAATAAAATGATGGAATTTTGAAGGATCATATGACTGTACAGGTTGTTTCATGAGTGTCTTGCACACGCACTATTAGCTTACTATGATTTCCTTAGAAACTAACCATAAATTAATCATTGTTAGAATCCTTAGAAATATGTTGGTCCATATAAATATATAATAAGTTTTTTATTAAACTAACCATAAATTAATCATAAATGTTCATCATTGTTTCCTTAAATAAAAATCACGGAATTACCTAATGTGGCTAAAGTATATATGACAATTAATAATTTGAATAATAAAGATTTGATAAAAATTAGTATATTCTCTATCATTTCTTAAAAACTTTAACTTATTAAATAAAATAAACAACTACATTAACTATATAATAAAAATTTAGATTTTTCGTATATGTTATATTGAATTTTAAAAACAAATATTAATGACTAAAGTTATTAAAAATCTCACATAGAATTTTTTGTGATCCATGATTTAGAATTTATGTTATAACAAGATACAAATGATTACGAAATTATATAAGTAGGAAGTCTCATTTAATAAAATATTAAATATATATATATATATTAATAGTTTTAAAAAATAAATTATATACCATATAAAATACATAAGTATTTAATTTTAATTTGTTTTGAATTTTTTTATAAACATTTTGAACAATTATTGACAACTTAATATTTAGATTTTAAACTTTGCATTGATAGTTTTTAAAAATTATAAATTACTAAAATTATTAAACATCCCACAAATGTTTTACTGTTATCATTGATTTAATTTTTTTATAAATAAATACAAATGATCAAAAATAATATGAATATAAAATATTTTTTAACTGATGTCAATATTTAAAAAGTATTATATATCTATGTTAATATCTTTTAAACTTAATTTTATACCATATAAAATAGAAAAAAAATGTTTGCTGGATTAATAAAATCTATTAAGTATTTGTACCAATTTAATTATATATGTAATAGTTACTAAATTTTTAATTATTCAATATATATTTATTATTTCATAATATGTAAAAATATATAATACTTAAATAATTTAAATATAATATTCATCCTGCATAAGGCGCGGGTCTTAACCTAGTTTACATTATTATATTTGTTACTCTTGTCAATTGTGAAAATAGCGTAAACATATGTTTACATGCTAGTTATAATAAATGATGGAATTTTGAAGGATCATATGACTGTACAGGGTTTCATGAGTGTCTTGCACACGCACTATTAGCTTACCTTAGTTGGTAAATCGTGCACATGGCCGGGAATGACATTATGTACGGGTCCGAAGCTTCCTTACAGTCAAATCCTAACATATAGAAATCAGCAACGTTCTTACTGACACTCCTTGCATTCTTAGTTGTCTCATCTTCCCCAAATTGCACTTAAACTACCAACGCGAGTTTCCTAACATAATTCTTATAAAAATATAATAAGACAATTCTCTTGCATGCTTAAAATAACATGAACATTGATTTGGTTTTACTATATGAAAATTCACGAGTTCCCCTAACATTATTTACGTACATAAAAAATATAATATGGCAATTCTCTGCTTTGAATAACAGCATATTGGGAAGCCTCGAATCTATTAAAGACAGAGAAAGAAAAGAAGTGTGGAGCCAAGTATCACTAAGCTCCAACCTTTGCTTAAAAATTAAAGGTGCCTAAGAAAATATGTCATCTTATATGGTAATTGTTAATCGGTCATGTGGGGCAGTAACGAAGAACTTAGTAAGGCGTATTATGAGGTGTGATAACTATTGCCTAAGGGTGTGGTAACCAAGAGAATCTGTAACTCATGCCAATTTTGAATGTCCGCCAGCTCTGCAAGTTTGGTCACTCTCAATCAACTCCAACAAGTTGATGTTTTTCCAGTACCAAACGTCTACACAAATATGGATTACTTCATGGTTCACCATGAATTCATTCAACACCCCCACATTGTGATTGATTTGCCCTTCCCCACACATGTTTTGAGGCCCTAAACTAAGAGTTCTTTACCAACTTGTATGCTTCTCCAACCATAAGATGGTCTTAATTAATCCTATTTGGCTGATAGGAATCATTATTTTTTGAAATATTTGCTCGTAAACTGATGTATCTCTGGTATTTACTAATTATTTATATATTGTTTTTAGTGATTTTTTTTCGGTTTTTAGTCTTTTATCTATGTTTTCAGATACTATAGGTGTAGGTAGATATAAGAGTTTAACTTTAAACAATAAAAAGATAATACATAGATATAGATAAATGTCTACTTATGTTAATGATTTTATTTTTTTTTTTTTGGTTAATATACTACATTTTTTTATCAAACCGTTGTTTAGCGGTGAATAATATTTATTTAAATTAAAACAATTTTAAATAACAAAACAGATAAATGTACTACTTTTATATAATTTATATATTTAATGCATATGGTAATTTTATTTTAATATAATATAGACTATAATTATAAAAATTTATAAGAGCAGCATATAAGTTTTTATAATAAATTTTTAATTAACATTAATTTATATTATTATTATCTTACATTACAAAATTAATTAATACAATAGTTTATTAAAAAAATTGAAAATTTAATAAGATTTTTGTTAGATTTTCTCAACAGATTATGTTATAATTAAAAATATCATACATATCTATTTATTAATGTAAATAATTAATAATAATGAAATGGTCATACTATGACTTTTGTACAATATAATTTTTTAGTGACATATATTTTTTTGGAATAAAATGACTCTATTTTCATAAAATATATTTAATAAACTAGATTAATAAATATGTGACTCATATAAGACATAATTAAGTTTAAGATTATATTTTCATTCAAAAATAATATCTAAAATCTTACAGCGGCCCAAAATTACATAGCATAAATTTAACAGCAAAAAAAATTAAAAATCACAGCTTCAACCAATCAAGTCAAAACTCTTCAATTTTAGAGAGATCTATCAGCAGTTTTGCTTCTTCTTGTTTTTTTCAAAAATGGGAAATTCATTAATTTCAATGTGAAATAAGAAAGACCTTGTTGACAAAAAAAAAAAAGAAAAGAAATACAGAAACACCTTTTACAAAAGCGATTGAGAGAAATCTCCACTCTCGTTTTTTTGGGGTCAAACTCTTGTTTATATATATATATATACTAGGTGTTTTGCCTGCACATGCAGACATATCGTTTTACTATTATGATTTAAACATCATGATAACTTATTTTTTATATTCTTAATCATTTTAGTTCTCTTCGATTTTTATTTCGATCTACGTCTTTCTTAACACAAAGGAAAGCTACTAAACTATGAGACCATAAGAGCATAATTATATATCAAATATTCCACACAATAAACTAAAATAGAATGTGAACTTTTGGTCTCTCTTAATCTACTTTATATTTTTGAACCATATACATGAATTGAGATAATGACAATATTTCATTGGTTTACTTGATCAAAATTACATTGACTTATCTTAATATTTCATAAGTTTACTTTTAATAAAAGAAAACAATAGATAATGGTAGTTTTATTAAATTTATGTATGGTTAATTATATAATGATAAATCTAATTATTCATTAAAATATATTTACTTTTATCTGTTTTAGAAACTAACCATTAAAGACATGTCATAACATGATTACATAGGCAATTCTCTATATTTGAATTTCAAAGCATTTTTCTTGTAGATTAAACAATAATAAAACATACATGTGAAATAACTAGTGAAGTAATTCCAAATATTTAATTCATTAATTCCAAATTTCATGACAAAACCGATTTGCTCTAGTATTTCAGACTCAAGAAAGAACGAAGAAAACATTAAAACTCCAACTATAAAACATATCAAAAGAATATAAATATAGATGCATAACTATAATCGAGAAACATGGAATGAATGAAAAATTGAAACTATAGAGTTTAAAACATATTCCATCATATGAAAATAAGATTGGTCCTAACTTTCTAAAATAATTATAGTGTAATTCCAATTAGAAAGTTTGTAATAGTTCTGTTACTTAAATTATAAATTAATGATTTAAGCTAAAAACTAATAAAAAATATGTGAAATTTAAATAATTATAATCATAATTCCAATTAGAAACAGAAAATTTATATTATTTTTAATAATAAATTGATGATTAACCTAAAACTAATAGAAATATAACAAATAAGCAAAATCTATAGATTATTTAAAATAACAACAAAACTAGGTGTTTTGCCCGCACATACAGGCATACTCATCTACGAATACTCTTATTGTAGTCTTATTAATTCAAAAATCGGCATAATAAAACTTTAATTGGTGAAAATGTGAAGGAAAAAAAATTATCGTGAATCTTTGTTCCTCAAAACTTATACCAGTTATGTTGAAATTTAGTCAAATTATTGAAAAGTAGATTCCACCTTTTATTTTTAAACTTCTCCAGGAGAAAGAACATGAGGAAGAATTGTTCAACTTTTAAGAACAATTTCCATAGTGCAATTTGAATAAGGGACAAATTAGAACACATCAAATATTTCATATGTTTTAATTTTATTTTGGTACTCTCAAATGAATATTTTATATTTTTTTCATTGATTAATTTTGTTACTACTATTCTAGTAGTCAACAATTTATATTTTACTATAGGTTATTAGGATAATTAAACTTAAACTAGCGTTAATAGTAAAAGCAAGAAAAATATATATTTGAATTAAGTCACAAATTATAGTTATGTATTTATAGATTAATTAAAT
>NW_026014016.1:0-13843 GCF_020379485.1 Brassica napus | reverse complement strand
TGAAATCTGCTGTTGACTTCTACAGTACTGTTAGTGACTTCCGATTCATTTTGAGCAATATACTGAGAATATGGTTGTTATAAGCTAATGTATTGTTTCAATGGATATCACCTGCGAATGAATATAGAGATATGAATCTTTGAATTGTTACTATCATCGTTAGACACTAGGGCTGGATCTTTAAGTTGTAAGTTTGGATTCATCACCAGCTTAGATGGTTTCCAATTGCCGTAGAGAGTGTTTGACCTCTACTTACAGAACTATGGATATGTTGATTGATTAGTATATATCTATCTAATTTATGTTCATAATCTCATTCTCTTGTATGAACTCTTTTGACTTCGCAAAAGGTTCAAAATGCTGAGCTTGCTCTTTCTTTTCGTTCTCATCTGTTTTCCAGATTCGATGTACAGGCTACGTGACTGGCTTTGGTCATCCAGATTGGGTCAGACGCATGAAGCTGCTTCTTCACGTGTCCTGTGGTTTCAACTCTTGTTGAAGGCGGAGCTACTTGCTTGGCAAAACTGTTGTCGATGAACTTGCCTTTAGGTTGTCTCTCCTTCGATAATAATGTGAGATTGTTAACTTTGTTGGAATCAGAAAAGGACATGTTAGTTTGGGCTTCCAGTGTGAAACTTTTTATTATTTTTTAGTGGAGAAAACAAGCGTTACGATTGTGGTTCAAGCATTTTGACCCCTTTGTTTTCTTCAGTATCAGTGGAGAAAACAAGCATTACGAGTCTTCCACAAATCCTGCTGCTCATGATCGTATTCCTGGGGCGCTTCCAGTGGAGCTGCTGTTGCCGTTGCTACTAACGCTGTGCGATTTTGCCTTAGGTGAGTTCTGTATATACTTTTTTTTCCTCTTTAGGACAATGTGGTGTGCGAGATAGGAAAGAAGTTTTGAGAACAAAAACATGGTTTGACGTTATATTCCTCTAGGAAGGCCCTAAAAATATCCTAAACTTGTTCTAGTATTTACATGACATTTTCATCAAAGCTGCCACCATTTGCTTTTCTAAACAAGATGATGTTATCACCATAAATAAGAACACTACTTCTGCATTCATTTTGCTTTCATCGTAAACGATATAGTGAAAGCTCAGAATCGGGTTGTATGAATCACTGAACCATATCACACGCTTTCATAAACTTCGAATTATAGTAGAGACGGGGAGATTTCAAGAGAGAATCACATCCCCCAATTTTCTGTATAAGCATAATGATATATAATCACGCTCATTTTCGCTTATTGGCCTCTAATATAAGTTGCTTGATTTAGTATCTTATTGTCTATACATTGGCCTCTCCATCCATCTCTAGAATCTCAACCGTTTACTGGTTCTTGTTCATTTTAAATAGATATGGTCTGATGACTTGCATCTTTCAGGAATCGACACAGTTGGTGGGTAAGAGTGCCTGCTGGATACTGTGGCGTTCTTGGATTCAAATCTTCCAAAGGGGCCATTTCAAACACAGGGATCATACCAGTATCTTCTAGTCTTGACTCTGTTGGTATGAATACTTATACATGTGTCAATTAGACCTTTGTGGTCTAATAATTGGATCTTATATATAGCAGTTTTGATTGTCAATACTTATATTGCAAGATGACTTCATTTATATGGAAATTACATTAAGCACTATTATATGAGCGGTTATTAGTTCTTCGATCAATAGATATTTCTTCAGATGGTTTGATCGTGATCCAAACACCTACGTCGCGTTGGCCATGTACTCTTGCACCTTCCATTTGCCCACAACGGAATCCAAGGCAAATCATAGTAGCTGACGACTATTTTCAGCTGTTAAAGATCCCTGTGGACCGGATTACACAGGTGGGACCAAATCAGCTGAAAAGCTCTTCGGAAGTATGCTTTTGCTCTTCTTGAAGTACCTCCGTCGTCATATATCCTGATTATAATTGAGATATCCTTTGTTTTATTTCAGAACAATCGCTGAAGCATCAGAGCCTGGAGAACTATATTGAATCTAAAGTTCCTAGCTTGAAAGAGTTCACTAGGACGAAAGCCATTGCTAACACGAAGGTCCCAACATCGAGGCTACTAGCAAATGTCATGCAGCTTCTTCAAAGGTGTGCCTGTCGTTTATTCACCATCAGAGGATGAGAGAATCTCGACTCTGAACTCTTAAAAACGATCTTGGCTTGTATTGTAGGCATGAGTTTCTTCAAAACCATGGGGATTGGATCAATACAGTGAAGCCAGCTATTGGTCCTGTGATTTCTTCACAAGTGTGTGACAACGCAGAACTAACCAATGAAGAAATTGAGAATCTGAATACAATTAGAAACCAGACACGAGTGGCTATTAATTCACTTCTCAAGGTATTCATGCTCTTTCCATGCTATCTCCACAACTTGAGCAACTTTCGTTAAGAGTGACTTGACTAAGCTTAAGTGTGTTTGTTTCCATGGTCAGGATGATGGCGTTCTGGTTATCCCAACAATGCCAACTCTTCCTCCAAAACTTGGTAGCAAAGAGATAATCTCCGAAGACTATCAAAACCGAGCTTCCAGTCTCTCTTAGCATTGCTAGCATATCGGGTTGTTGTCAGGTTAGATCTCACTCTCTTATTTGGTCCTTTCCAGTGAAAAAAAACGATGGTAAATGGGCAAACGCAGTTCACATATTATGTGTCTTTGAACATTTATTGGTCTGATAATACAGGTGACTGTGCCACTGGGACACCACGAGAAGTGCCCTGTTTCAGTTTCTTTCTTAGCAAGACATGGTGGTGACCGCTTTTTACTAGATACAGTGCAGACAATGTATGCTGTCTTTGCAAGAGAACTCCAGTATTATTGCCGATCCTAAATCATCTAAAAAGACCATCAGCCTAGAAGAGTCAGCTGAAATTGCCAAAGAGAAGGTCTATTAATTATCCAAATGGCATTGTCATCCTTTGTCTAGTGTGGTTCTCATTTGTTATTTTCTTTGTTCGTTGATTTTGTAAAACCAGGGTAACCAAGCTTTAAAGAGAAACAGTGGCAGAAAGCTATAGGTCTATACTCAGAAGCTATTAAGCTGAGTGAAAAAAATGCTACGTATTACAGTAACAGAGCTGCTGCATATCTTGAAATTGGAAGGTAAGTTAATTCTCTGCTTCTTAAAAACCATTCTAAGTCAGATATGTTTGTGTGTGACATTGGCTTGATAAAACCCTATACATACAGCTTTCTTCTGGCCGAAGAAGATTGTACCAAAGCTATCACTCTCGACAAGAAGGTAACTTTCTTTAAACAACTGGAGCTAGCTTAGTAATAACACTCTTTGCCTTGAACCTCAACAGAATGTTTCCTCTTTTTGGTCAGAATGTGAAAGCCTATTTAAGAAGAGGAACCGCAAGAAATGTTAGGCGAGTACAAGGAAGCCATGGACGGTAAGCTTTAAAGAACCAAGATCTAAACTATTTCGTCTTAATAGGTAAAAAATATTAATTTTTTTTTGGTAAACTCTGCAGATTTCAGACACGCGCTGGTGTTGGAACCAAACAACAAGAGAGCTTCCCTATCAGCCGAGAGACTGCGAAAGGTATTCCAGTGAAAGCTTGTCCGTTCTCAAGCGTCATTCCGCAACGTATGTTCCTTTAAGATGTATCCAAGAGTAAAGGCCAATTTTTGTTACAATCCTCGCATATTTAGGGACTCTATTTAGATACACTTTGCGAGAGTCTTCGCCGAAAATGGAATCAAAATATTACCGTTGTAACGGAGTTTTAGCGTTCACTAAAATTGGATTCCCAAAACTAACGTTCATCCTAAACAACGGATACCGAAACTCACGGTCGTCTTCAAATCAATGTGAAGTTAGGTCATCCCTTTAATATACATCGTTGTATCCATTTCTTTCACTGCAGTTATCTCCTCCCCGCAAACGCTTCGCTCTAAGAGAAACACAGAGCTAAGAGGAGGAGAGAAAACAAATAAAAATAAAAATAAAACGAAAATTTGTGTTGCAGTGGAAGCTTTGATAAAAGATTCGTAGAGAGTGAGCAATATATAGAAAATTAATCAAAGGGAGATGACCACGACAGGCTCACTATGAACAATCTTTTGGGACTCCTTAGAATCCGCATCAAACGAGGCGTCAACCTCGCCGTCCGTGACATCAATAGCAGCGACCCTTACGTCGTTGTCAAAATGGGCAAACAGGGTCATCTGATATTACAGTATCACAAATATTCATACGTGCAAATATTTAACTTAATTGTTTTTTCTTTGGTTGCAGAAATTGAAGACTCGTGTTATCAACAAAGACGTAAATCCAGAATGGAATGAAGATCTGACTCTCTCCGTCACAGACCCCACTCTTACCGTCCTCTTGGTATGTTTTTTCATATAAATCATATTTTAAAATTTTATTATTATGGACCATATGTGTAATATGTTTTGTATATAGACGGTGTACGACCACGACATGTTTAGCAAGGACGACAAGATGGGTGATGCAGAGTTCGAGATAAAGCCGTATATTGAGGCTTTAAAAAATGCACCTTGACGGTCTTCCTAGTGGAACCATTGTCACCACGGTTCAGCCCTGTCGTCGCAACTGTCTAGCTGAGGAGTCTAAAGTCACTTGGGTCGACGGTAAGCTCGTTCAGGATCTCGTTCTCAGATTACGTCACGTTGAATGTGGAGAGGTCGAGGCTCAGCTTCAGTGGATTGACCTCCCTGGCTCCAAGGGTCTATGAATTACTTTTTCTTTATTAATCATCTTTACTTTTTGAGAATAAAAGTCAAAATCAAAAGTAAGAACATACCATCTTGAAAGTAGAAAACGCATATTAATCCATGCATGAGAGTATGAGGATTAAGAGCGTGAGTGATGTTTTGTTCCCAAATGGTGATCGAGTCCTATATATTGTCCATGTATATTTGGTTAGCTATGTGCCTCGAATAAATCCTTTGATTGACACGAACAACTGATTTTATTTATATGCTTTTATACAGTTACACATACACACATATTGGGATGCTTGTATGTTCATATATTTTCATTATTTAATATCAACCAAAAGAACAGATAATGATCCAAACTCAGCCATAAACGTTTTAATAAAATTAAAAATCAGCATGGTACCATTCACATGGATACCGCAACGCCTTTTTCGACAACTGATATCAGAAGTTAATGTTTACGGTGCTGATTGCTGAAGCAGAACATATGTGATTAAATGTAGTGAACAAGATTCACCTCTAAAAAAATAACTCTGAATCTCATGAAGAAATTATACTATGAAATAATGGGGTCGAAGTGAAAAGAGACAACGGAGATATTAGGTGAAGAGAATCCAGGTGTACTATAATGAGTGATCCACCATCGCTGAAAACGACAAAACACGTGAACCCATTGTTGTCCTTTAATACAACGTGTCTTGATGATCACCATCAGTAGTGTGTCAAGTGACTGTGATGACACTGAAGCGTCTTTCTTGCTATTTACGAAAAAAGTAAAAGAGATTCGAGTATAGTATACTGTTTCTAATTTTTTATGTTTGATAGAGATCCCAAGGGACCCTAAATTACGGTTCCCTATGAACGATCTAGAGATTCCCTTCCACCAACTCTCCCAAATTACTCATTTAGTTTTACAAACCTTTTTAGTATTGTTTAATTCGTTTGACCTGAAACTCATTTCCAAGAAACTTCCATTCATACTCTTCAAAAAGAAAACTGTATATGTTCTGAATTCCGGTAACGTTTTTACTTTTTAGCCAATGCCTATCAACTGAGATTTCCTTTTTTCTGAAAAGATGTCACTAGAGCCTACAGGAGATAGACCACACTTGCATGCAAACACTAGATTTTTGTCCAAAATAATTACTGAGTCCCACCAATAATACACACATCCACCAAAGGGTAACATAGTCCACAATGTCTCTCATTTCTACACATGCTCGTCTCACTGCCATCCCTTTCGAAGCTGGTTTATATTTTTTTTCTCAAATCACCCATTTTAGTAAATTTTTTTTTTTTTTGCTAAGAAAAAGGGTTAAACCCGGGTCTATTAAAGACACAGACCTAACTCCCGGGTGGGAGGTGCAATCCACGGATGATCCTCTCCGGGTATTCAAATGGGCGCGTAAGCATGGGCCCATATCCGCGTGGCCACATGTGGAGCTAATAATTTTGCACTAGAGGAGAATCGATCCCTGGCCTAGACCAACAGGACAACTCTTCCTATAGTGGAAACCACTAGACCACCATTTTAGTAAATTTAAAAACGCCACTTTAATATATTTAAATATTAGGGGTTGGAAAGATGTCAATAAAAAATATATAATTTTTATAAAAATTTAAAAAGTTACTAAAAATTTAAAATTATATACAAATTTTAAAAAATTCAAATATAATGTTGTTTATTGAACACAAATTATTGACAAAATTAAGAAAAATGTAAGAATTTATATTTTCTTTTTATTTTTATTTCATTTTGATATAGTTGAAAAAATGAAAAGTAAAATAACTGACACATTTTTTTAAGAGTTTCAAATCAACAAAATCATTAGTTTTAAGGGGACATGTGTCATGTTTTGGTCTACGGAAGGTTAAGGTAACATACTCAAATCGGAAAACATCATAAACAGAAAACACAAACCCCAAAAACCCGAAAAAGCCCAGATCGAAAACATCCTTCAGCAAATGACAGAGCGACAAGTACCCTAAAATGATAAAAAAAATTCTACTTTATTGGTAAAGATATGATATTTAAATTCAAATATGTAAGAAGATTTGTTGTATAAATTAAAATATATAAAATATAACGTATTTATAAAGTAAAAATATAAGCCGCAACATAAAAGACTAGATCACATTACATTTACTTAAAATTTACAAGTAGATTTTGACCAAAAGAACTCTTTGGTTCAATTTGTAACCAAACGCGTGTGTTTCTTGTTTTTACTTATTTACAGTCGTCAGTCAGTAAAGGGGGGAGCCAACCTCGAAAACGACGTCACCGTTTCCCTATAAAATCGGGCGCGCAGTTAGCTTCTCTCTCTCACCCACATTAAACCCTCAACACACATCTCTCTCAAAATACATTTTGTTCCCGAGTTGCGAATTGATGCAGCAGAGAGGCCGATCCGTCAACCGTAGATCAAGAAGCTTCTCCCGATCCAGACTCGCCGTCGAAGGCCACTGAAAACCATCTCTCTCTCGCAAACACATCTTTTCCCTCTTTTTTCCCCGACGAACACCTTTCCCACAATGGCAGCATCGTACGGTGAGGTTTCCTTCTCTAGATTAAAATCACGTTGTTGAAATGATTTATCGGCTTTTATGATTAAACCTTCGCAAATTTAAATTGAAAAAAAAAAAACACTAGAGAGAATGTTGAAATCTGATTTTGGATTGTTTATTAATAATGGAAATAATAATGTGGGAGCAGAAGCAGAGCGTGACGTCCAGAAGAGTTACTGGATTGAGCATTCAGCTGATCTCACTGTTGAAGCTATGATGCTCGACTCTCGTGCTGCTGATCTCGACAAGGAAGAACGCCCTGAGGTAAAGAGCATCTCCAATCCCCTCTATTTTTCACTTAAAATAGAGTTAGAGTAAAAAATGCTCCCATGGTATTCTATTGTTTTTTTTTTTGTTCATCACTCTATTTTCTACTCTAAAATAGTTTACGATTGGAGTAAACTCAAACTCTATATAGAGTTACTTAAGCCATTGGAGATGGTCTAACTAACCTATATATATTTTTGATTAAATATATTCATATTAGTGTGATTCAGTTTAATAGCTCTGGTTTGGATTGATGATACCACTTTGTTTATTGATTTGATTGGTTTAATGTTATTGCAGGTGCTCTCTTTGCTTCCACCCTATGAAGGCAAGTCGGTGCTGGAGCTTGGAGCTGGTATTGGTCGGTTCACTGGTGAATTGGCTCAGAAGGCTGGTGAACTCATTGCTCTTGACTTCATTGATAGCGTCATCAAGAAGGTTTTTTTTTTTTTTACTACTTTTATTCACCTTCTTAGGTCTTGTTGTTATGCCTAATTGCTCATGGCCTTACAATGTTACTGCAGAATAAGAGTGTCAATGGGCATTACAAGAATGTGAAGTTCATGTGTGCTGATGTTACATCCCCTGACCTGAACATCACTGATGGATCCATTGACTTGATTTTCTCCAACTGGCTTCTCATGTATCTCTCTGACAAAGAGGTATAAACATCATCTTTTTTATCAATGAGAAAGCAAGTAAGTTTTCTTTTTTTAAATGGTTTTGTTTTGGTGCAGGTGGAGCTTTTGGTAGAAAGGATGGTTTGGTTGGATCAAAGTTGGAGGATACATTTTCTTCCGAGAATCTTGCTTCCACCAATCTGGTGACAGCAAGCGCAAATCCAACCCCACTCACTACCGTGAACCCCGTTTCTATACCAAGTTTTTTACTTTTTACAGAACTGTAATTTCATTTGTTTAGCGGGTTAAAAATAGTTAGAATGCCTATGCTTAAGAATATGTTTGAGATTTATTAGAGTTTTCAGTGGTTTGAATTGAAGAATAAAGGTATATAACCACTTGATTCACTGAAACGTAAATGTTATTGTGCCTTCGTGTATGGTGAATAAATGAAGTTCACTCACGTAGAGGTTATGCTGGTGAATAAATGCAGGTATTTCAAGAATGTGTGACACGAGATGCTGCTGGGAACTCATTTGAGCTCTCTATGATCGGGCAAAAGTGCATTGGAGCTTATGTGAAGAACAAGAAGAATCAGAACCAGGTAAAACTAAGACTCTGTCTATCAGGATTATCTATTTCCTTTTACTCCGACATCTTTAACCATTGATAACACTCTTTGTGATGTTCTATGCAGATTTGCTGGATTTGGCAGAAAGTCAGCTCAGAGAATGACAGAGGCTTCCAACGTTTCTTGGACAATGTTCAATACAAATCCAGTGGGATCCTACGCTATGAGCGTGTCTTTGGACAAGGCTTTGTGAGCACTGGTGGAATCGGTAAGATCCCAATTTGCTTTTGCTTTTGCTTGTGTTGTGGGTGTGGAGATGTTCTGTGTTTTTACGATCAGTACTCACATGTGTTTGTGTTATGTTTCTTGTGACAGAGACAACCAAAGAGTTTGTGGAGAAAATGGATCTGAAACCAGGACAGAAAGTGTTAGATGTTGGTTGTGGTATTGGTGGAGGTGACTCTACATGGCTGAGAACTTCGATGTTCATGTCGTTGGTATCGATCTCTCAGTCAACATGATTTCGTTCGCACTGGAACGTGCTATTGGACTCAACTGCTCGGTTGAGTTTGAGGTCGCGGATTGCACCACAAAACATTACCCTGAGAATTCGTTCGATGTCATTTACAGCCGTGACACTATTCTGCACATCCAAGTACAAGAAACTTTACCTCTCTCAGTGTTATCTCTTGGAAGTTTATCACTGTGAATGCTTAACTCGTTCTGTCAATCTTATTTAACAGGACAAACCAGCTTTGTTCAGGACTTTCTTCAAGTGGCTTAAACCGGGAGGCAAAGTGCTCATCAGCGACTACTGTAAGAGCTCGGAAACTCCATCTCCTGAGTTTTCTGAGTACATTAAACAGAGAGGATATGATCTCCATGATGTTCAAGCTTATGGGCAGGTTTGTTTTCTTTGTCAAAGATTTTCTTGTGTGTTCAAAAAACAGTAACTCTTAACGCAACTATTCAATGTATAGATGCTAAAAGAGGCAGGCTTTAACGATGTGATCGCAGATGACCGTACTGATCAGGTAGATGAATATTAACATTTTGGAAACCGAGGATTATCAGTTCTTAACAGAGTTTGTTTTTTTGGGTGTTTTGGATAATACAGTTTATGCAAGTCCTGAGACGTGAACTAGAGAGGGGGGAGAAAGAAAGGAAGAGTTCATCTCCGACTTCTCCAAAGTCAGTATCTTTTTTGTTTCCAAAAAGTTTCATATATCATAAAACACACATTCGAAGCTGTATCTATTGATTTATCGTTTGGAGTATCTAACAAAGCTTATAAAATAAACACAGGAGGACTATGAGGACATAGTTGGAGGATGGAAGGCGAAGCTGGAGAGAAGTGCTTCGGGTGAGCAGAAGTGGGGACTTTTCATCGCCAACAAGAACTAAAACCTCTTTTACTTCAAAATGCTTTTTTTTGCTTCTTCAATAATAAAAACATCATTTCCGTTTGGCAATGATGTTATGTGGACTTTGTGTGTTGTTTGTTTCTTACCTTCTTTCACTTTTTCGGTTTGATGTATAAACGAGTTTCGTTTGGTTCAATCTTTGTTTCCTATCACAATTTGTTTCAAATTATAATAACTAGAGATTTCTGTCTTATAAATTTATTTTATTATAATATATTTGTCGGTTTTTTTTTTTACATTAACTTCTTGTTTTTTCCAATGTTAGGTTTTTTTAATTTAAATTATAGTTTATAATTTTTTTATTTTTCTTGTTGTAGATGAAGAATTATTTTTTTATTGATGATTTTTTGTATGTGACATAAACTTTTTGAAATTTTAAAATAATGTTATATATAGTACGATTAACACATTAAAGAAGAGAAATATATTCAGGCACATTTTACACAGGTTTTATATGCAAAATTTTAAACATTATATATGTATATATTATAGTTTGAAAAATGTAATGCTTTCTAAAGCTAATACTTGTTTTGAGTTTACATAACTTATCGAAGTTTTATCTCTTTTAAATTCAAATCACAGAAAAAAATATATCAAAAAGTCAGTCAGTATAGATGGGTTTTTTGGGCTTTTAAATCAACACTGAAAAATTACATGAATCAGATAACAAAAGTTTTATAAAACTGGATATAAAATTTGACCGAGCCAAAGATTTTTACACAATATGTTCTTTCTTCTCCAAATTGCGAAGAGCCTATGGGCACAAGAAAAAAAATCATATTTTTTTTTCCACTTATCTAACATTTTTTCTCCTTTACACACGAAGTTTATTACACTGCTATAAGCAATAGAGAACTCTATTCATATAAGATTATATCTATGCATTTTGACAAAGAAAAATTTTAGCCAACTTTAGTTTCGGAATGGCTAACTTCAGTCATATACACTATATTTTCTCTATGATTCAAATCTTACAATTTTAATATATGTGCAGATTTTCATGTGAAAAACACGCACGCCATCTATCATTCAACCTATTAATTTTTCCAAAGTAAACACTATAATCCTCGTTTGGTTAGCTCTACAAACTAATCTCTTTGGATCAGTTTACTAAAAAATATGGATACTAATGACATAAAAGAATATAAACACTATCAACAACAAATATTGGCACACGACTATTGGTTCAAGGAACATATTCCACGTAATGCGTTTATATCATGGCTGGCTTTGCGGAGAAGACTGCCAACCAAAGATCGCTTGAGGCGTTGGGGTTAAATATCTCAGGAACGTGCGTCCTTTGTAATCTGGAATTAGAGACTCACCATCATCTCTTCTTTGAGTGTTCTTTCTCTCGCTTGATATGGGAGCATTTTGCTGCTGAAGTTTGGATTTCTCCTCGGCTGATCTACACCTCTGTTGCAGCATGGATCAATCAACCTCCCGTCAACGCAGATGCGCATGCTACTCCAGTCATCAAGCTCTACTTTCAGTCAGCCATCTACCTGATCACAGCTGTCTCATCACCTTCATCAGTCATCATTGCCTCTCTCGACCGTATGATGTGTGACCGTCTTCTCTCTTACCTAGCAAATTCTTCTTTCTCCTCTTCTCTACTTCTTTTTATCTTTCTTGTATAAGACTTTCTTAAGGCTTTTTTACCTTGAGTTGTTATTGGTGGTTTTTGTTTCCTTTCTGTCAAAAGTTGTTAAAAACAACAGGGTAACCTTTCGAAAATGATAATCTTAACATCTTACAAAAAAAGTAACAAATATTGACTTATTTACGTGAATATATATTTTATTTTAAATCATTATAGTGGGACGAAGAAACACTATAATTTGTACAACAAAATTTTCTTAGATTCACCCTCATCATACTCACCATTTTTTACCGTTTTAATTACATTAATTTTACATGAGCTTCTTCACCCTCTCCGGTTATTTTCTCTTTATTTATAACTACAATATAAAGTTATAAACTGTATATATTATAAATTAATTATTTATTTATCCTTGAAGTCTAACGATTAAAAAATATAACATAATTCAATATATATATGGATCTATTAATAAATTAGCAGTTACAATTTGAAATTTCTAGAAATATCAAAGTCGTATGTTAGTTAATTATCTTCTAAATGACATCTATTTCTAATTTTTTTGGATAAGAATATTTTGGCTGAGGTGGATAGTTCCAAAAGCTTTTAATTTAGTCTCTTTATATAGTAGGATTCTTAGATTCACCTCATCATACTTACCATTTTACCATTTTAATTACATAATTTTACATGAGCTATTCACCCTCTCCGGTTATTTTCTCTTTATTTTATAACTATATATAAAATTATAAACTATATATATTATAAATTAATAATTATTTACCTTTGAAGTCTAACGATTAAAAATAGAACAGAACATAATTCAATATAATATATATATATAATTCTATAATAAATTAGCAGTTACAAATTTGAAATTTCTAGAAATATCAAAAGTCATATGTTAGTTAATTATCTTCTAAATAATATATATTTCTAATTTTTTTTGGATGAGAATATTTGGCTGAGGTGGATAGTCTCATAAGCCTTGAATTTAGTCCCTTTTATATAGTAGGATTTTTTGGATTTTTTGTTTTCAATTCTTCCAAATAGACTATTTTAAGTTTTTGTCACAAAAATAGATCTTAAAAACTAAATTGACCAAAACAATTTTTTATTTTGATTGAAATTTTTTAATTTTTTTATTTTCTAAAATTTTAAATCTTATCCCTAAAAACTCCACTCCTTAACTCTAAACTCTACTCCTAAAACTCCACTCTTTAAACTCCACCATCTTAATCTTTAGATTATTAATCCGAGAGATATATATATATATATATTTTACTTTTTTATTATAAAATATTAAATCTATTTTGATCATTTTTATTTTTTAAAGTTTATATTTGTGATAAAATAAAATTTAGGTATGTCCGAATTTTTTTTTTTTTCAGTTTTTTTTCGCGATGTGTATTTTTTTAACCTTTTCATATTCCTTCTTGGCCACATTTTTTTTTTTTTTTGTTTTTCTCCTTTTTTTTTCCCTTATTTTTTTGATGGAACTAAATGGGGCTTTCTTTTTAACCAATTTTCTTTTTCCCTTTTTTTTTTTTTTTTTATTTTTTTTTTTTTTTTTTTTTTTCCCTTTTTTTTTTTTATTTCCCTTCCTTTTTTTTTTCCTACTCCTCTCTCTTTTGTCCCTTTTCCTACTCTTTTCTTTGTCCCCTAACAACCTTCCAATCCTATAGTTCTGTCGCACTTGTGTGTTATTCTTATAAACCGTTTATTGTTTTTATTAGATGGAATGCCGCCACATTTGTTGGTCTTCAGTCTTTTTGTGTTCGGTTCAACAAACCTGAACTGTATATATAGATTGTGATGGAACGAACCGGGCTAAGTCAATTTCTTTATCAATATTAATTAGGACACCACTTTATTTATTAAGGGCTTTTTAGGCCCAAAAGGTGAAGACCGTGATTATTTACTTGAAATATTAGCCTCTGATGAATTAGTCAAAAACTATGTTACAATCTTACACCTGATAGGCAATGGGTGTCAAATCCAAGCTAAACATTACATTGCTTGTTGTTTTTTTGTGAAGAGTCAGAGGTCAATCGTGAGTTTTTTTAATATAACATTCCAATTATTTTATTCACTTTT